>NW_026129217.1:3038565-3154155 GCF_022985175.1 Labeo rohita
AAGAAGAATTTCAATTCTTGAAAAGAATTTTCTTAAAAATAATCGTAAATAACTTCTTAAAGTTAAGGTATTCCTAGACTTGTCTTAATTCCCAAATAGTAAGATTTATTTAATGAGTTTATTGGGTAATTAATTGTTATATTTAAGCATTACAAAAGGGCTAGCTACATAAATAGGACTAATAATAGGGAGGTGCAAATATTTTCTGAAGTGACAGCGATGAATGATAATGTAAACAATGATCGGTCATGATTAGCCTATGTGTGACCTTTGCTGACTTGAATACTCAGTAGCAACTCTACAAAACGAGTAAGGTAGGGAGCTTTAATTGATTTTTTTTTTATTTTAGCCCATAAATAAGACATAATCTTTGGCAGTATTGAGCGCATATGAATGCACAGTGTTTGCTGTAGTAGCGCGCATAGACCAGAAGCGTTCATTCGGATGAGGGCTCAAAAACACAGCACAAAAATGAATGAAACAGATCGCTGCAGCTTGAGACAGACTCTTTAAAAGTAACTGTTCAGTTGGCGCCGGTAGCCTTGTGGTTAATGTGCCAACATTCCCACGTAGGAGGAGACGTTCTTGCAACGTTCCCTAAAAGTTCTCTAAAGGTGACGAATGTCCCTAACCTTTACAGAACATTGGAGACGTTCCTAAAACAGTCCTCTTTTGGTTACGAAAGTGCTGGTACTCAATGTTCGTTATACAACTTTAGGGGGACGTTCCATTTTGGTTATTTTTTGGTCACATAAGAACGTTACAAAGATGACATTTGGGACATTAACAGAACGTTCTCACATGGTCCTCTTTTAGTCATATAATAACGTTCACAATATGACTTTAGGAGGACGTTCTATACTGGTTATTCTGTGGTCATATAACAACGTTACAAAGATGACATTTGGGACATTAACAGAACGTTCTCACATGGTCCTCTTTTAGTCATACAATAACGTTCACAATATGACTTTAGGGGGACGTTCTATATTGGTTATTCTGTGGTCACATAACAACGTTACAAAGAGGACATTTAGGACGTTAACACACTGAAAAAATGTTTTCATTTATCCAATGAAAAAAAATTTGATTGAAAAAAATGTTTTCATATTAGGTTGAATCCTAGATTGGATTCATCTGGAAGTGGTTTAGTTCAACCCAAACCTGTAAGTAAGAAAATTAATGTGATTATGAAAGAACTGGGAATCATGGATGTGTGGAGAGATCTTAATCCGTCCAGTCGTACTTATACCCATTTTTCTTCCCCTCATTTGGTTTATTCTAGAATTGATTATTTCTTTATTTTTTTAGTAAAGATAGAAACAGGATAAAATGCTGTGAGATAGGAACAATAGATCTCTCTGATCATAGTCCTGTCTATTTGACTTTCAAATTGAATAGCAAAGCAAGGACTACACTCTGGAGATTAAACTCTAGTATTTTAAATGGGCTTAAAGAACAGATGAAGACAGAAATTAACAGTTACTTGGAAAATAATGATAATGGGGAGGTTTCACCACCTATGCTTTGGGATGCATGTAAAGCTGTGATGAGGGGGAAAATTATTGCGACCACTTCATTACTTAAAAAAATTAGGCAAGAGAGATTTAACACATTACAACAAAATCTAGAGAAGTTACAAAGCCAACATATGAGAAATTTGGACTCTAATGTGAAAAAAGAGATTAAAAAGACTCAGAAAGAAATTAATGATTTGTACATGCAAGAAATACAGAAAAAGTTTATATTTACCAAGCAGAAATATTATGAAGTGGGAGGCAAATCTATTAAACTCTTGGCTTATAGATTACGTAAACAACAGGCGGAAAATTCAATCTTCAAGATTCGCAATCCTATTACCAAAAAAATAGAAATTGGCTTGGATAAAAATTAAAAATTTTGAGATATATTACAAAAATCTATACTCCCAGAGGCAAACAGATGCAGATTCCCAGGGGATAAGGGTTCTTGATTCCTTGAATCTACCTACAGTCTCCGCAGAAAACAATGAGAAATTGTTATCGGAAATAACTGTTGAGGAATTGAACAACGCTATTATGAGGTTGAGAGTAAATAAGTCTCCAGGCCCTGACGGTTTCATCTCTGAATGGTATAAATCCCTTAGAGAATCATTGACCCCTATGTTACTTGCTACCTTCAATTGGGTATTAAAAGGTGGGGTTATCCCTCCCTCATGGAGGGAAGCAATTATTACGGTAATACCAAAGGAAGGTAAAGATAAAACTGAGTGTGGAAATTTCAGACCTATTAGTGTCTTGAATGTTGATTACAAACTATTTACATCCATTCTGGCTAGAAGGTTAGAGATAATTATGCCAGAACTTATTCATCTAGATCAGACTGGGTTTGTTAGGCAAAGACAAACGCAAGATAATATTAGGCATTTTTACATATTATGAGCCATATAACTAAACATAATGTGGAAGCTTTATTAGTAGGATTGGACGCTGAAAAGGCATTTGATTCTGTTAGGTGGAAGTATCTTTTTTTGGTTATGAATCGATTTGGGTTCCACAAATCCATTATTAAAGTTATTCAAGCACTATATGATAAACCAGTAGCAAGAATTAAGGTGAATGGTGATCTTTCCAACCAGTTTACTCTAGAGCGAGGAACACGTCAGGGCTGCCCGATTAGTCCTATTTTATTTGCCCTATTTATAGAGCCTCTTAATCAGTAGATTAGACAAAAAACAAAATTATAGGTATAGAAATAGGGACAGGAGTGCACAAGGTTGCTGCCTTTGCAGATGACATTTTAGTTTACTTAAAGCAGCCAACCCAGTCATTTCCAGAATTAATGTCACTTCTTGAGACTTATGGATCCTTTTCAGGTTATAAGGTGAATATACAGAAAACCCAGGTTCTCACGTTTAATTATAAGCCACCTGGATACATTATCAGGAATTTTTGTCTCAACTGGGAATCGGCATCAATGAAGTATCTGGGAGTCTTGATATATCTTATCAAAAGATATATCAAAATTATATCAAGTTAATTTTGCCCCTCTAATTTCAAAGATTAAAGGTGATATATCAAGATGGAATCTTATCCCCTTTCTAAGTATGAGCTCAAGGGTTGAATCAGTCAAGATGAACATTTTACCAAGACTACTATATTTATTTCAGTCTTTGCCAGTGAGTATACCAATGCAGCAGTTCTTAGAATGGGATAAATTATTCTCCAGATTTGTGTGGAATGGGAGGAAACCCAGAGTTAGATTTAAAACCCTTCAGCTATCAAAGGGAAAGGGGGGAATGACACTTCCTTGTTTGCAAGATTATTATTATGCAGCCCAGATTAAACCTTTAGTATGTTTATGTAACCCGACATATCAGTCTAGATGGAAGGAAATAGAGGGTGTCATATCTCAAGATATCCCTGTTCAGGCAGCATTGGGAGACGATGTACTGATCAATAGATTATTAACTATAGATAATCCTTGGTTAAATGAATCCTTAAAAATTTGGAAGAAAGTAGTAAAAGTAGGCTATTTGAAAGATTCCGTGATATTGCTGCGTTGGAGTGCCTATGACACTGAGTTTGTTCCCAACAAAACAGATAACAGGTTTAAAAGATGAACGACTAAAGGCTTAACTGCCTATTGGACATTTATGAGCAAAGGGAAACTCCAGAGTTTTCAGATGCTTAAAGAAAACCATGGGCTAGAGAAACAAGATTTTTATAGATACCTCCAATTGCATTACTATTTAGAGCATGTTATAGCAAATTTATCAAAGAAAGTAGAAAATGGGTTATTAAAAGTTTTTTCTAGCCTATCAATCAGATGACTGTAAAAAGGTTATTTAGTTGTATAGTGGGTTATAGCAAGCTTATCAAAGACACATTATATATAAAGGAGAGATAGAAGGCAGCCTCAGTCTTTCGTTGTGGGAAAGAAGATAGTGTCACAATGGAAAACTACACATTCCTTGTTCTGGAGAGAGTTTGCGTGGAAGGGGGTTGCAAGGTTTTTCTCCACACCTGCTCAGATTAAGCAACAGTTACAGATCCAAATGCTGGCGACAGTGTGGGGTTGACGAGGCTAATCATTTCCACATATTCTGGAGCTGTGCTTCTATTAATCAATATTGGTATGAAATACATAAATGTCTACAAATAATTCTTAAGATTCAAATTCCCTTCAGTTTCGAGGTGATGTACCTGGGTTTGATTTCCAGTGATTTTCCAAACAAATATCTGTTCAGAATTCTAACAGTAGCAAGTAAGAAAGCAATTACAAGGAAGTGGCTACAATCAACCTTGCAGACTCTTGAAGACTGGATGGATATAGTATATGATATATTTTCAATGGAGAAGCTAACCTATGCTTTAAGACTTAAGTCTCAGTTGTTTTCAGTACTATGGAAAGATTGGATTGAGTATATATCCCCTATACGATCAGATTTTGTTTGACTGAATAAAGTAAAGACAGTCACTATTAAGTGACTTAGAGCAGACACTCTGTAAGAATTGGGTCAATGATGTTTTGTTGTGGATCTGTTCTGATGTTGATGGGGTGGGGTTTCTTCACCTTTTTTTTTTTTTTTTTTCTCTATCTTTCTCTTTCTCTTTTTTATTTTTTTTATATCTTTTATTTATCTATGTCAATTGTATACAAATATATTCTTTGATTTTAAGTGATTCAATACTTTAATGTAATTAATACTACAATTTCTGTGATTATTTTATTGTTGTATTGATAATGTTTGTACTTTGCTACAGTGAATGGATGTTATGGTAAAAAAGCCAAAAGAAAACATGGTCAGGTAGTGTTGGCTGGTTATTAACAATAATGTAGTCATGTACTGGCCTGACACGCTGATCTCATCCAAAATCTGAGCCTATGAGCATTTGATTGTAAAAATAACTTTATATTGTTGATAAAAGTAATGTTTTAATTTGAACATCTGTTCCGTTTAACCACACACAATCATCAAGAATCAGCATATGAAGCTCAATGATGGTGTCAATAAACAAAAAGCTTCATGCTGCAGTGCATTCTGGGAACTCCAATCAAAACTCAATAATGGCTCCCAGAATGCATTGCAACATGAATAAATTATGCACCTGAATTGTCTTAGTATTTTCTTTTGTTTACTATTTGCTTTAATTTTTGCTATTTGTGTTGCAACTTATTAGTAGCTTGTTTTTTATGATGTTCAAAGATCTGTTTATCTGAATATTTTGTTGATTGTCACCATTGTTGAGATTCTTACGCCGATTCTTCATGTCTATGTGTGCCACAAATCAATCTTCTTCGTGCACAAAACAAATATGTTCACATGGTCAAAAACACAATCAGTACACTGATGAGCTACTGTAATAAACAATGCAACAATCAATGAGTCAAGCCACTATATAAAGATTTCGCCAGCATCAAGAGGCCAACATTACCTGATTGCATTTTATCTTAGTTTGCTTTGCTATCATAACGTGCTTTCTCAACACAGAATTGCAGCAGCAAAAGAAAAACAAAAAACAGTGGTATAATGTCAACAACCAAGTGACCAACTAAAGCAAACACTATTCACCAAAATGGTAACCTTCACATGGCATTCACTAAAACTGTGAAAATAAACCTCTGTTAATTCTCAGTAAGAACTTCTGCATGACAAATAAAGTCTAACTGTTTGTGGAGTTGTTTAATCCTCCTTTGCTGAGATCTTAAGAAATTTAATGTCTTTTATTTCAGTTGATTTCGTCTAAGGCTGTGACTGAAAGTCAGTTGCAGTAATTCTAAATAATTTATAATCGTATTTCTTAAATGGGAAATTTTGTTTTGATTAAATCTATATCTTTTTATTTAGATCAAAACTAGAATTTAAATTAATTAACTTTCTTCAACAAGAAAAATATACTTTCATGCCAGGTTTAATAAAACAGTTTTCACAGAAATATTGTTTAGTGCAAATTATTTATTTTTCATTGGCTCAAGTTATAAAATATAGATCCAAACCATTAACGTCCTGAATGTTCTGTGAATGTCCTCTAAATAACATCCCCTAACTCTTTAGAACTCCACATCATGACCGTCTCGGAACGTCCTGGGAACGTTAATAGGTGACGTCCTTGACACCAGCGTGGACGTTCTGACAAGGTTTGGGGGACGTCACATTTCCAAATAAAATATGGTCCTCTAAACGTCCCAAGAATGTCCTGAATGTTCTGTGAAGGTCCTCCAAATAACGTCCCCCAAACCTTTAAAGAACTCCACATCATGACCGTCTCAGAACGTTATGGGGACGTCCTTGACACCAGTGGGGACGTTCTGGGAACGTAAAATTTCTAGCGGGGTTTGCGCTAACAGTGACCCAGGTTCAATTCCTGTCTTGAGGTCCTATCATCTCTCTACTGTCCTATCTGAATAATCAAGGAATAAAAAGACCAAAAATACTAATACTAAAAAGACCACAAAAAATTAATAAAAAAATTAACTGTTCAAAAACACGGTGCATTAAAAACATGAAGCAGAGCACAGGTCGTGACAAAAATAGTGTGCGTGCTTATTATGATTATTTGGGTAATCTGCAGAAAGCGCAAAAAGACAATCCTTTAAGTTTGAGTTTATCAGTGCGTCTTCAGCCATGTACTCAACAAGATAAATATTGTTCTTAAGAACATATTTGAGAACTTAAGAATTTTTCAAGAATTGTACTTAAGAACATTCTTACGAACTTCATGGAATTAATCTTAAGAAATGTCTTAACTTATTTCTTAGGATGATTTTCGTGAATGCAGCCCCAGGTGTGTTAAACAAGGAAGGCAAATAAAATGTGCAGATCAGTGGGCTCCCAAAACCCAGACTGGAAACCACTGCTCTAAATAATCTAACAAGTCTCTCAGTCTCACCTTCATATTTTCAAGCTGCTTGTCAATAATAGAAAGGGAAATGAAAGCAGACAGGAAGTTCACAGGAAGTGTCAGGAAGACACAGCTTTGTGGCCTCTTCTGTCGTCTCAACATTACTGTAGTAAATTCTGATAGAAAGAGAAAGACTTGAGACGTTACACATGAGAATAATGTACTTCTCTTAACAACTAGTATAATTTTGTGTTTGGATGTTTTGCTATTTTTATTGCAAAACAAGACAAGGACACTGAACAGGAAAATCATTTTAGCAATAGTGTGTTGGCAGAGATGGCATTTACTACCCGTATTATAGTGTACTATTAAACGTGGTAGTATAACAACGGCAAGTTTGCTTTTATAAATCTGATAACTTTGATAAAACATCTCTGCTTTACGTATATAGTCCTGGTTCCCCGAAAGAGAAAGAGACACTTGTTGATAGTTTTGATAGTATAAGAACGCACATTCCAATTTCACGAAAAATTTGTTGAAAATAAATCAACAGTGAGCTTGTTCAATTTAATTGTTATGCAAGAAGGCATTATATTTTCAGTATTTGTCCATTTGCAATTTTTTAACCTGGTTTTTACCATTAATTAAGCAATAATTGTGAAAGTTAGCCAGCTCACTGTAACGGGACTCCAAGGAAGCGTGTAAGATCCAGATGTGAGCTTTATTAAACAGATCGTAGTCAAGACAGGCAGGGTCAATCTCCACACAAACAATGAAACGTAGGCAAGACAAAAGCGAAATCCAAATAAACAGGCAGAGTCCAAATACCGGTGAGCAGTCCAAAAGTGACAAATAAACAAGGCAATGGAACAAGGCAAAAACTATGGCAATGAAACAGAACAAAACAATGGCAAAAACAAGGCAAAACTATGACAAGAAACAAAACCGTGGAAAATAACAAAACAAAGGCAATGAAATTAGAGAAAACACTTAGTAGAGTCCACACAGCAAAACAATACTTTGCGAGGGCCTGTTTGGTTTAGGCCACCTTATATGGCCACCAAACAGGAAGTAACCAATGAAGCAGCAGAGGGAGCGGTAACAGTTAGTCCATGGGTGAGGGCTCCCTCTGCTGGCGTGGCATTACACTCACATAATGTTTCACAGTCAATTGTGTTTTTCGTCAGATTTTTCATCAGATCACAACAACAACATAATGTTACATGTTATGTTGTTAATTTCTACTCAGAATGTACCATTTTCTAAAACATTTACTTCAGATGATTTGCTAGGTGCACTTTTACCCTCACTTGCTTTTGTTTTGCGACATGGACTCACTGGTGTGGCCCTTTCTAATCTTCTAGATTTGATTATTATTCACTGTCCAGAAAACTCACTGTCAGCCTCGAGGTATCTGTTCATAAAAGTGCTTAAGTCAATAAAAGGTCACCTACAATGTCACATACAGTACATTGTCCAATCTGTGAGTATTACTTTAGTGACAAAGGTGATGAAGGGCACTGTACAGTGTGCCACACAGCGTGGGAAAAAACTGCTGCTCTTCATATACTTTCCAATCCAAACACAGCTGGAACATCATCTTGAAAGAGAAGATACTGGATTTCGTCAGGAAAAGTCAGAAAATGTAATTCTGAACATTATGATGACACATGTAATGGTAGATTGTACAAAATTCTTAACACAAATGGAGGCCGCCTAACTACAGAGTGCCTGTATTTAAATCATCACTCTGTAGTGTTTACAAGGGATTGTAAATGAGCTTGCCTCTTTTAAGAACTGAAGCACTGAATGCCTGAATGCATCCAGCTGTAGAAAGAGTGACAGATCAGATCGTTACCCTTGGTTTGCACTGTTCACTAACTCTTACTAGTAAAGAGATACTGGCCATGAGTGAGCAACTTTCAGTCACTGTTTTGAAAATATTTAGTAGACTTCTAGTCAAAGGACAACTGTATCACTCACAAGAATTCACTAGTGAGTAGTGAAAATGAACAGCTTTACTGTGTTGTTGCAGAATGGGCACTAATATTATAGTAGGGCAACAAGGTAACAGAAAATGATTTGCTCTTGGAAGACAGTATGACACTGTTCATTGATCAGTGTAGAAAACAGTTGGACTGAAACAAGTATTACAGGGCAGGAAACAGATTTTGATGTGACGATGTTCAAAGAAAAAATCTGCTAATTCATCTGCCACAACATGTGTGTTGAGGAGATCTCTGCTGCTATTGAGGCAGAAACAACTGCAGTCAGAATGTCAGCTGATGATCTAGATCATCATCCACCCTGATGCCCCTGATCTCACAGCCAGTCCCGATGCTAAAGTCTTCAACCCAAGAGAAACACCATCCTTTGGACTGCCTGAGGTAAAGTCAGTGTTTCTTGTTGAACACCTGATCTTACGAAGAGCCACAATTATTATCAGGTTCAAGGCCAGAAGGTCTTAAGCAGACTTCAGTGGTGTGATTTCATTACAGATACCCACATTGAATCTTTAGGGATGAGAAGATCATTAACTCAACATCTACATGGATATCTTATTACACTGAGGCAGGATTTTAAAACATAAAATGTGAAAACCTTTACAAAAAATTCTAAATGCATAAAATTTACATAGCACTTCTGTTTACAGTCTCTCTATACAGTGGCAAACACTGTGCTGTGCTGTACAGTGCTGTTCTCATTCTCAATCTGAATGCAGTCTATTGTCACTCTCACATGAGGGCAGTAGAGCTTGAACTTGGCCTTCACTTGTTCTCTTTTCATCCACAATGGCTGTGAGCCAAGAACCTGGTAAAGGTCACTTGTCCATGTTAAGATGATACGACAAGTTGACCTCAAAAATGGATGACAATGTTTCTTCTGAAGCCCAGCTGTAACACAACAGAAAAATGAATAATACAGTAATGTGTAGAAGATTTTGCTGAGGGCTAGGTGTCTCTAGTGCTGTTTGCTGTGCCTTAGACCAGTACAAAAGCCTTGAAGCAGAGGAGTAAACTGGCTCACAAAACACAGTGAGGACCTCCTTTGAATCATATGCATAATAGTGCCTTCGGCTGTACACTAGTAAAAACACAGATACCCAGAAAATTGCAATGGCGGTGAAAGACTTAATTAGAAATCATAACTTTACATATCATTCACAATCTTGTCATTAAAGAAGTCCACTTTCAGAACAACAATTCACAAATAATTTACACCCCCTTGCCATCCAAGATGTTCATGTCTTTCTGTCTTCAGTCGTAAAGAAATTATGGTTTTTGAGGAAAACATTTCAGGATTTTTCTTCATATAATGGATTTCAATTGTGCCCCCAATTTTGAACTTCCAAAATGCAGTTTAAATGCAGCCGACGAAGAAGGGTCTTATCTAGGGAAACAATCTGTCATTTCCAGAAAATAAAAATGTGTATACTTTTTATGCACAAAAGCTTGTGTAGCAAAGGTCCTGGCATGCGTGTTCACAACGTACTATTGAATCATGTCAAAGGTCACGCCGAATGTAGGCGGAACTACAGACCCAGTGTTTACAAGGTGAACGCGCAAAGACTAAGAAAGTGCAAGCAAGTCAAACGCTGTTTACAAACAAAAGGGTTCAACGTGTCGGATGATTCTGAAGTTGTAAGAGAAAATAAGATGGAGTTTTTTGCCATACTCTACCTTTTTTAGCCGGAGTACACAGACGATGAACTTAGATGTGATTCGTAGTAGTGATGGGAAGTTCGGATCATTTTACCAACTCGGACCTTTGAGTATTGTTCAGCAAAATGAACGAATCTTTTTGAGTCATTTCGTTAATTTTAGCAAAATCAGCATCAGCTGACAGCCCCATAAAATAAACGAACGACTCCAAAAACCAGAAGACTCAAAACAGGTGAACTAATTCTTCCAGTACAGAACCTAATAGGATGTTGCGCATGTGCAACTGAACAAATCACTCCCCGAGATAACTTGTTCTTCGCGAGTCACATTAAAGATTTGTTCAAAATGAACGAATTGTTCAAGAACGACCTGTGGACGCGCATCCAAGAGCCTGTGCTACGCAAGCTTTTGTGTTTAAAAACTACACAAATTTTTATTTTTTTAAAAAAAATAACAGATCGTTTCCCTAGATAAGACCCTTCTTCCTCTGCTGGGATCGTTTAGAGCCCTTTGAAGCTGCATTTAAACTATATTTGGAAGTTCAAATTTGGGAGCACAATTGAAGTCCATTATATGAAGAAAAACCCTGAAATGTTTTCCTCAAAAACCATAATTTCTTTACGACTGAAGATAGAAAGACATAAACATCTTGGATGACAAGGGGGTGAGTAAATTATTTGTAAATAATAAAGTAAAGGGACTTCTTTAAAATAAAATATATGATATAGAAACAAGTCAGTTTTTTTTATACTTTATCATCACGCATCAGCATGTATGATCAATAACTTACCTCAGGAGATAAGAGGGTAGTGCAGGTAGCAGGCTGCTGCTTGAAACACCTAGAGAGCAGCTCATAGGTGCAGTTCCAGCCAGTGTTGCCAAGTCCGCGGTTTTCCAGAAGAATTGGGCTACTGAATTGGGTTGAAGTGATCCCAATAACGTGATTTTAGCCCCTAATATGCAAATTGTACCAGGGGAACACCACCAAAAAATATTATCAAGGAGACCCCTCTCAAAACGCAATTGGGCTAGTTTTGGGCTAGTTCTGAGTGGCAGTTGGGCAGGTTTTGTTGCGAAAACCTGGCAACCCTGGTTCCAGTGGACAGCAACATCAGTAATGAGCTTGTGTTATGGAAGCTGCAGTATTTTCTGGTTTCTCTTCAGCGCAACTGCAGCTATGGCGCTTCTGTGGAACTAGACGGAAATCCTCCGAACTTTGGCGAGCAGTCGAGTGACGGCTGTCAGTTTTAAAGCACGCTGTGATGCCAGGTTAATTATGTGTGCAAAACACCTTATGTGTTGATATCCAGTCAAACATTTACAGCCATATTCAACACACTGTCAGTAACTACAGTCAAGTCTTTTTCAGTCAGTATAAAAGCCAAAGTGGTTCCAGACTTTGGACTTAAAAGTAGCTGGGGCATCTAAATGAATGGATATAAATACAGGACCTGTATATAATCAGGAGCTGTGGATAAGAAAGAAAGTAGCTGCTATTGTCTCTCTCTCTTTTTTTTTTTTTTAAATAAAAGGGGGAGGCTATTAAGCCCAAACAAAGGCTGGCTGTCACATTGTAGGGTCAACTAAATATATATATATATTATTTTGAATCTATCAACAATGCATTCATTAACAACACATCCATTTATCCAGCTGATCTGCTCATTAACACATTCCTTTAATAAATGTAATTAATTTCACTATATGACATTGAAATGGCAAGAAATCATTATAAAATCTATTCATATTGAGAAGTTTTTGGTGTCTGTGGGTGAAAGTAGTATAGTGCTGGATTTGGTGGCAGGGTGTTTGTCTATTGTCCCCACTGTCAGTCTACAGATATAAATCAGAATCAGAAAGAGCTTTATTGCAAAGTATGCTTGCGCGTACAAGGAATTTGTTTTAGTGTTACAGGTACTTCCAGTGCACTGAGGCAACAACAACAGACAGACAATAAAATACATGTGTAAATCTAAATGGACAAAAATTTAAATATAAATTGAAACATAAATTGTATATACAGTTGTGCTATAGATGATAGGAAAGGAATAGAATAGAGTGGGATGCTGGATGTACTAGGATGTAGGTGGTAACTATTGTAGGTGGTAACAGTGTGTTCCTCGTGTAATTATACAAGACTCTGTCCCCTTTTCTGTAGGCTTCCTCTTTGGCCTGACAAAGATGTCTAAGTTTTGCTGTAAACTTATCTGCTGTGGCTTATTAATGTTGAATGTTAAATAAATTCTGATAGGAATGCATATATCCTATATAGAAACAGATATGGGATGTTACAGTCTCTGTGAGCTCGTCCAGATGGGTGGCAGCAGCTATGAAAACACTCCAATCAGTCGAATGGAAACAGGCTTGTAAAACCCGCTCTGTTTTGTTGGCCCATCTCTTTTACAGTCTTCACTACAGGTTTATCAGATTTGAGTTTTTGCCTGTAGGTTGGTATAAGATGAACCAGGCAGTGATCAGAGAGCCCCAAAGCTGCCCATGGGACAGAGTGATATGCATCCTTAATTGCTCTATAACAGTGGTCCAGTATATTACTGTCTCTGGTGGGACATGTAACATGCTGACTGTATTTTGGCAGTTCACATGAGAGATTTGCTTCGTTAAAATCCCCAAGAATGATTAAAACACATGGTGCCCAGTCAGCTGTTCACCAGCCCTTTACTCACCAGTGGAGGTCTGGAACATCATCAGTTCATGTTGCCTCACGAAATGCTGCACCATCCACAGTGCCAAACAGTTTTAGTGATGAGGAGGAGCCTTATGAAAGGGTGATGACCTACTTATAAAAGCTGGATGGTTTTATTGGACAAGTCACCAAAAACTTTGGGTGACTAGGCATGTTTGTAATGCAGGCATTTGACTTGATCTATGCATATATATTTAATCCAGTATAACTTTAGTTCTGAATTCTGAAATGTAAAAGCATGAACAAAAAGAGTACTGTTCATCAACAAATTAATGTTTGAATGAATTTATTTAACAATTTAAAAATTATTTATGTATTTATAGCATATTTATGTATACAGAATGTAGTAATTAGTTTCCTATATTATTTTTCTGTGACCACATAAAATAGTAACCACACTGTTGTAGCCCATTTTTTCAATTGTTAAGATTAACGTTCTATCGTAGTTGTCTGTATTAATCTGTTTTATATGTAAAACAATGTAACTGGACAAAACAATTAAAATATTTTCGCTGAATTCATTAAGGCTACACGCAGCAGGCTAGCACTACATTTGACACAGTGTTGATGTTAATGTCATTTCTCTTCAACAGGCATCTCCACCTTCCTTTAAGGCGTTCAGATGCGTTCTCCACAACTATCCTTGCCGAGCTTAACCGATGGTTGAAGTGTCGCTTTTCTTGGCTGAGTGCAACACTGTTAGGGAAGGCTTTGATCAGCCATTTTTTCAAGGGATAGGCCGGGTCTCATATTACATATTACGATTACATATAGAGGAATCTTCAAGCCATTAATGTGCCCTGAGTGCTAAAGCAAACAAATAAATAAAAATATTATAGTATTTAATGGATAATTCAACGTTCAAAATATCAAATAGTTGTTAGACTATTACAATATAGATGAATTACAGGAAAGAACATTTTTGGGCTGTGAAAGAAGAATATAATTCAAAATAAACAGTGGTGTAGTGGTCTTCATGCAGGACCCGAGACCCGAGGACCTGGGACCCGAACCGGGACCCGTACATGTTCTGGTCTATATTTTAAATGGTCAGCCGGGTTCGGGTCGGGTCCCAATCTATTACCTCGGGTCCCGGGTCTGTTTAACATTTGTGTGTAATACCCAAATCAATCGGAGAACACCGCACCTGCCATTGATCAGTGTCGGTCAGCACTTTGCGTGTGTTTTCTGTAACTTGCAACTTGTAAAATTAGGATGAGAAAAGTGTAAGCGGGAAATAAGTTGGGGAAAAAAAACATGCGTGACGCGAAGTTAATGTTAGTACTGCAAGCGGACGGCATCAAGCTGTCTCATGTGAATTCCTCCATTAAGCTTCATAAGATTAACTAGGTGGAGCTTTAAGCACGTTTTGTATTGTTTTCTTTTACTGAAGAAGAGACGCACCTGTTATTGAACATACACGATGGTGTAGTCAAGTCAAGTCAAGTCACCTTTATTTATATACCGCCTTTAACAATACAGAATTGTGACAAAGCAGCTGTACAGTATTAAATAGGAAATAGTACATCAATAATGCAAAAGGGCAACAATAACCACTCAATTTTCAGGTAAAGGCAGTTAATCAAATACAATAAAATAAAATACAATATCGTGTGAAGAAAAAGTGTCCCCAACTAAGCAAGCAAGAGGCGACAGTGGCAAGGAACCAAAACTCCATCGGTGACAAATGGAGAAAAAAACCTCGGGAGAAACCAGGCTCAGTCGGGGGGCCAGTTCTCCTCTGGCCAGACGCAGAGGACTCATCTGGTTCCCGTGGTCTTGTGCCGACGGCCATCTAGGTGATGAGGTCTTCACTGGGGATGCGTCTCTGGGGCTCATCTAGTCGATGTGGTCTCCGCTGACATTCAGAGCTGTAGAGGTCGTCTCTAGGTGCTGATCCACCGTCTGGGCTGAGTACGGACTGGACCCGGGGGACTGCAGTGACCATCTGATCTGGATACAGACTGGATCTGGTGGTTAAGGTGACCTCGGAATAAGAAAGAAACAGACTAATATTAGTGTAGATGCCATAGTAGTGCAGGGTATATGCAGGTATACGGCCTACCCACTTCTAAATCCACTCTGATGCGCATCATTCAGTAGTGTCTTGCATTAGCCAAAATCATGACTGTCCACCACATGATATCTAATCCAACTGCACATGAATAAATGCAAATACTCCATAAAAGCAAGACCGTGGCGTTGGCTTCCTTTGAAATATCACTGCGCCCGCTTCGTCCTGCTTTGTGACAGAAATGCCGCCTGTATGCGCGAGAGCATGTCAGGCAGTGGCGGTTCTACACTGATGTAACGCCAAGCCAGCAGAGGGAGCCCTCACCCCAGGACTGCCTGCACGCTCCCTCTGCTGCTTCTACTGCTACTTCCTGTTTGGCAGTATTTAAGGACTCACCATGTGCTCACTGACTTGCGAAGTATTGCCAGTTTCACCTGCCTTACTGAGCGTTTACTATTACTCTGTTGGATTACCTGTTGCCGTCTTGCTTTGTTCCTGGATATCGCGTTTATGGACTACCCCTGTTTGGATTATTTGCCTGTTTGGACTGATTTCAAGGTTTGACCGTATTCTGCCTTTTGACTATCGCTCTCTGGATCACCCCTGTTGTCAAGTTTGCCTGATTGGACTGTCTGCTCGGTATTTGACCCACTACCTGTTTATACTCTCTGCTGCTTGGATTACGTTTCATGTTGTGTTTGCTATTGGACTGCCTTCCGGTATTGACCCTCTGCCTGCTTTTGTGTGTTCTGATTCCTGTAATAAACGACCGCTTTTGGATTCTACCTCTGCCTCAGTGTCCTCGTTACAACTGAATTGCTCCCCGGGCGAGACTCCCTCCCGGCGCCCCCCCAACATCTGTGAAACTAATGCAGCAAATTGTGATTAGTAGCCTAAATAATTAATTAACCAAAGGAAATAAAACTGCCTGTATAGTTACTTGCCACATTTTGTGATCTACTACGCCTTGTAGGATTATTGAATGCCAGCCTTTGCGATTATGGTAGTCTGCGGGGTTTTCTCTTGGTGATATGATTGGGATATGTGTGCCGTCAATAGCACCCACGCAAAAAGGCATTCCTCGACTGGCAAAGCCAGATAATGTGAGTTCAAGTTCAAGGCCATATGGTAGGTAAATGTATTTTCTAAGCATTAATCGTTTAATTCCACAGCAAACTTCACAAATGAGTTTACACAATTTCGCCTCGCCAATACCGAACAATTCAGCCACAGTCCTGCACTCACAGGGTGTAGCAAACCACCAGATCACAGCAGCAAGTCACCGTCTGAAATCAATTGGCTTTTGCCAGTTTGTAACCTGCTTTTGTAGAGCTGGTTTGAGTTCATTAGCCAAGGACATAAAAGTGTCTCGACGCATCCTAAAATGCTTAACCCAGTCAGCATCACTGTAATTCTGTACCGTTACATTCCAAAAAACATCTCCTTGCAGACGACATTTCACCCACACACGATGGTCTAGCGACATCTGTTGTCTTCCCTGAAAAGCTAACGCTAGTGTTAATTTTCGTTTGTTGTGTTGGCGCCTGAGTGACCTCCTGGCTCTTCAAAACAAATTTCGGCCTCTTTTAATCGTGCGGCGATGTACCCGATGTAGTAACTCATAATTTCTTTTAAGTGTTCTTTCCAAATTCATTAAGAAAAAAAGTGTCACTACCACAGAAGCTAACATTGGGACAAACTGTCAAGCGCAGATACACTGTAATGCCATTACATTTTAAAATGTCGTGTTTTTATTTATCTTGTGTTTTATATTATTTGTTCTTTTTTTTATATTTGTCATGTAATTTTATAGCATTTGTTTTTGTTAAAACTAATTTTAAACTTGTAGTTATTTTAAAAGATGTATGTTTCCCAGTATTTTAATTCCTGTGTAAATGCATTTATGCCGCTTCAGAACAGCACTGAACGGTCTGTGTAAATGCACATGGTTTTATGCCGCTTCAGATTCAGTTTCTGTGCCGCCTTTGCTATGTAAAGATACCATTATACTTGAAGCCAGTTCTTTGAGAAATACTGAAGATATTGCTATAAATTGTAGAAGCACCTCCTACTTTACCTTTTAGACACGGCTCATGTTTATAACAGTAGTCTTGGGGGGTAGATTCATTTAAAATAATGTAATTGTCTGGTTTTAGCCAGGTTTCTGTCAAACAGTTATGTTATGTGACATAGTGTCTGACTAGGGTCGAGATGTGGGGTGATGACATCATTGTTTCACAAAATATACGGATTGACTGTACATTAGTGATGCACGAATGACGGTTATATCCGCGGCCCGGGTAATAAAAAAAAAAATGCATTCTGATTATTTGCGGGTGGGTCATGGGTGGATGAGATAAATCAATAATGACGTAAATATCAACTACATTTTTCTAAAATATGAACCTGTTTTAAATACTTTTCTCATCAGGCAAACGATTTCATATTGTGTGTGTGTGTGTGTGTGTGTGTGTGTGTGCGTGTGTATGTGCGTGTGTGTGTATGTGCGTGTGTTCACCTGTTCGAGAAGTTGTGACAGAAAAGGTGATATTCCAGATAAAGTTTGAAGGGAGTTACGCCTGTGTTAATGCTATTGAGTAGGGTAATATGCAGTGGTGTAGTGCGGTACCTGCATATACCCATTCCTTTATCAGTCAGCTTTGCGTATACCCACTTCTAAATCCCCTCTGATGCGCATCATTCAGTAGTGTCCTGCATTAGTCAAAATCATGACAGGCCACCATTTCTAATTCAATCGTATGTGAATAAATGCAAATATTCGCTCAAAACACCCAGTAAAGACGGTAAGCACCGTGGCGTCGGCTTCCTTTGAAATATGTTTGATGATTGTGCCTGATGGCTGATTGGCTTAAAAGCATGATTGATTAAGCTTATATAAGTGCAGATCAGCTGAATCAATCTGCTGTTAAAAATTAACCATCCATTCATCATATCATCATGCAAAACTAAGAATGAGCATACTTGAAAATGACAATCGGGTGCGGTTATCTAAATCAGAGAAAAATATAGATGCGGGTGGGTGGCAGGTGGATAATTTATTTGAAGCTGCGGATTCGGGTGACGTTTGAGCTCATCCACGCATCTCTACTGTACACACAAAACGCAAGGGTGTCATTTTCAGATTTATCCACTCTGGGACCCAGTTTCAAATAATAGCATTTTCAGGCTACCAAAACGCCCAATTCATCTGGACGAAACGCCAATATGATACACAATTTTTACTTATATAGCTAAATGCATCTCTGTGTGTATGGAGCCTTACAGTGATTGTTTTTTTGTATGACTGTGTATAGCAGATGATTGAATAAAATGCTTGCCATGTGCAGTGCTGTGATACGGTTATTATCCAGTGTGGATCCTCTCATGTGTTTTCAGAGTGGATGACTGACTGAATCTCTCATCACAGTGTGAACACATATAAGGTTTTTCTCCAGTGTGAATCCTTTTGTGTCTTTTCAGATGTACTGACTGACTGAATCTCTTGTCAGTGTGGACACGTGAATTCTCTCATGCAGTTTTAAACACTTTGCTGAAGTAAAAGTCTTTTTACACTCAAAGCACATGTACTCTCTCACACCAGTGTATATTTTCTGATGATCTTTCAAACTTTGTAGACAGAGAACTGTTACCACACAAATGACATGAATGTGGCTTCTCCTTTGAATGAACTTTCAAATGTTTCTTCAGATCCAAAGCCCATAAAAACATTTTACCGCACTGATCACATGCATGGTGCTTCTCTCCAGTGTGGCTGTTCATGTGATCATTAAGGTTTGCTGATTGTGTCAAACTCTTCCCACATTGATCACAAGTTAACGGCTTCTCCCCAGTATTAACCCTCATGTGACGATCAAGACTTGTGTGTCAAACTCATTCCACACTGAGTGCAGGTGAAAGATTTATTGGCTCCTCTTTTCTTTAAACCTTTCTGTTTGGTTTGAGATCAACTCAAAGGTTTTCTTCAATCAACTTAATAAAAGTAAAAAGTCAAAATTGATATACTCTACTCTTACTCAACGTACCAATATTCTTCTATAGTATTATACAGAACTGACCAACAGCTTTAGTGATTATAATTGATGTGCGATTCAGACGCAAATTCAGTTTGGTGTTTTATGACTTTTTTACTACACACACAAAAAAAGAAATTTGACAAAAATTTGATTTCTAGATGATTTGATATTTTATAATAGTGATTTTAGAATTTCAAAACATAAAGCAAATGCCTAATTGTCACAAACTATTTTACAAGCACTTCTCTCACCTCTCTTGCGTAAAGATAACCACGCTGTCGATGCTCACCTAGACAATAAATATCGGAATCTGCCAGTACCCTAGCATCATGTGTCCGTCCAGGCCACCCAACATAAACATCTGTGAAACTAATGCAGCAAATTGTGATTAGTAGCCTAAATAATTAATTAACCAAAGGAAATAAAACTGCATGTATAGTTACTTGCCACATTTTGTGATCTGCTATGCCTTGTAGGATTATTGAATGCCAGCCTTTGCGATTATGGTAGTCTGCGGGGTTTTCTCTTGGTGATATGATTGGGATGTGTGTGCCGTCAATAGCACCCACGCAAACAGGCATTCCTCGACTGGCAAAGCCAGATAATGTGAGTTCAAGTTCAAGGCCATATGGTAGGTGAATGTATTTCACCCACACCTATATTTTTCTCTGATTTAGATAACGGCACCCGACCCGCACCCAGTTCAAACATAAAAAAAGTCCTCCTTTATCCTTTGGCAATTGCAAAGTTTTAAAACGCACTCTGGGCTTTTTTCCTTGCCAAATGAATCGTGAAAACATTTTATCCCATTCTATGAATTGTTTTGCAGTTATTTCTACAGGTAAACATTGAAATAGATATAGAAATTTTGGTAATATGTTCATTTTAATTGCTTCAGTCCTTGAGCTAAAACTGAGAAAAGGAATTAAATTCCATCTGGTTAGATCTTCTCTAATTTTTAGAGTTAATGGACGAAAATTCTTTTTTTGTATTTTTTCTATGTCTTTTGTCAATTGGATACCTAAATATTTAAAAGATTTTGTACGCCATTTTAATGTAAATGTATCTTTGATATTTGCAGGAGGAATATAGTTATATGAAATTACTTCTGTTTTCCCAATATTTAATTTATATCCAGAAAGAGGACCAGAGTTCTGAAATTGTCTCATGAGTTGAGGTAAAGATTTGGTTGGGTTTTGTACTAAGGGTTCCAAATAGAGTGCAAATAGCTGAGGAGACCATGGGCATCCTTGCCTGGTTCCTCTCTCCAATGTAAATGACTTTGATAAATAACCATTAATTCTTATTTTTGCAGTCGGTCTATCATAAAGTGTCTGTATACTTCTAATTATAGTTTCATGAAAGCCAAATCTGTGTAGAACCTTATAGAGATATGTCCAGTTAACTGAGTCAAAAGCTTTTTCAGCATCTAGACTTAGAATCATTGCTTTTAATTTGTTTTTCCTAATGTGATTCATAACATGCAACGTGCGTCTAATATTATCTTGTGTTTGGCGCTGACAAATGAAGCCTGACTGGTCTTGGTTTATTAGATTGGGCATGAATTCTTCCATTCTTCTGGCCATAATCGATGTAAACAATCTGTAATCAACATTTAATACAGATAGAGGTCTATACGATCCACATTGTAGCTTATCTTTTCTTTCTTTTGGTACACTGTAAAAAACAACCTATAGAATCTACTCAATATAATGGGGTAAACTGATGTAACAATTTGCACTTCGTTTTTTGGGTAGATTCTATCCTATATATTTGAGTAAAGAAAACCTGAGTTTACGAATCTACTCAAGAAAATGAGGTAAATTGAAGTAACAATTTGCACTTCGTTTGTCTATATATTTGAATAAAGAATACCTGAATTTAACAGCTATGACAAACTAAAAAAAAGTAGATAAAGTCTACACAGCAAAAAGCCCAGTGTTAAATGAACTCTCCCGGGAGTTTATTTGAGTGTTAAAATGAACACTGAAGCAGTGTCAAAGTTAATGAGGTAATTAAGTGATTCATTGAGTGATGACTGAAAATTATTGAAGACACCAAAATGTTTACGTCACCATTAGTGGTCAGTGTTAGCATTAGTTGGGCTCTTGACCCGTAGCTTTTTAACATTAGCTTTTGTTCAACTGTTTAGTTAAACAAGCCAGACAAGCCAAAGAGCAAAAGTCATGCTGTGGTGATAATTCTGTTTTAAAATAAACTTAATTTGAGCCACTGAAACCATTTAGAGTTCTATATCCTTTATTTATTACAACTGCCTTGTGGTTTCACAGCAGCAAAAAAATGATAAAGCCTGAATTTTTTTTTTTTTAATTTTGAATGGACTTCTTACAAGCTCCTCCGATCAAAAAAAAACTTTCAAAAGCTGTTCTTTTAGGCACACACAGACATCATGAATCAGCATATGAATCTCAAAAATGGTGACAAACAGCATATTCAGAAACAGATCAACTCTAAACATCATGGAAATCATCAGCTCATAATTTATTCATGCCACAATGCATGATGGGAGATATGGATGAGTTTTGATTGGCTACAACATACGTTTTTGCTGGTCACCATTGTTGTGATTCTCATGCTGATTGTTGATGTCTGTGTGTCTAAATCTAAAAAACGTTTATATTTTTTCCAGTCAAATAAATTTCAGAAACACCTGTCTGATTAAACCAACATAAACAAAACACAACTCACTTATTCTGATTGCTACTTCATGACTTTGTCAAAACATATTCAAACCCACAAAATCTAATTTCTTCTGGTTTGTCTGACTGTTATAACTTAATTACAACACCCAAACAAAATCTAATATTAAGAAGTTACTGGTAAAGAGCTAAACTAATGCTAACACTCACCACTATAATGGCAACTTACAAAATTAGATTTTCTCATTTTGGCAATTCTGTTTATTAACATCAGGCATCTTTAATAATGGTCAATCATCACTCAATGAATCACTTAATTACCTCATTAACTTTAACACTGGGCTTTTTGCTGTGTAGACTTTATCTACTTTTTTTTAGTTTGTCATAGCTGTTAAATTCAGGTATTTTTTACTCAAATATATAGGATAGAATCTACCCAAAAAACGAAGTGCAAATTGTTACATCAGTTTACCCCATTATATTGAGTAGATTCTATAGGTTGTTTTTTACAGTGTATAATAGATACATTAGCCTCCTTCCAAGATGGTGGGGCTGTTGCATTCTTTAAGACCCAATTGAAAGAACGGACCAAGATAGGTATTATTTCCTTTTGGAATGCTCTATACCACTCCCCAGTAAATCCATCAGGTCCTGGGCATTTATTAGACTTTAATTTAGTAATAGCCCCTTTCACTTCATTTGCTGTTATTTCTGCTATCAGTAATTTATTCTGCTCATCAGTAAGGGTTGGTAACTCCAATTTGTCTAAAAAAACAATCAATCTCCTAATTTCTATCATCAGGCATTTTAGAATATAATTTTTTATAAAAAGTTTCAAACAGATCTTGAATATTCTCTTGTTTATTTTGTACTGTATTGGTTATAGGATCCTTGATTTTGTATATTGTTTGATTAGTTTGTTGCTTTCTTAATTTCCATGACAATACTTTCATAAATTTTGACCCATTTTCATAATATTTTTGCCTAGAAAAGATTTTTTTTCTCTATCTCTTGAGTATACAGCATATTAATTTTGTTTCTCATTTTTCTAAAATTTTTGGATTTTGCCTATCCTTATGTTCTTTTTCTAACAGCTTTAATTGATGCTGTGATTTGTTTAACTCCTGTTGTCGAATTTTCTTTTTACGTGAGGCAAATGCTATAATTTTGCCTCTTAATACTGCTTTAGCAGCATCCCACAGTATTGGAGGTGTGACCTCTACATTATCATTATTTTCTAAATAAGAGTTAATCTCATTTTCAATATATATTTTAAATGCAGGGTCATTAAGAAGGTTCAAATTAAATTTCCACAAGGTATCCTTAAATTTATTATCTAGTTTCACTTTTAGGTAAATTGGAGCATGATCACTGATATCTATTGTTCCAATATCACAGCTTTTTACTCTAGTCCTATCTCTATTAAACATAAGATAATAATCAATCCTGGTGTAGACATTATGTGGGGGAGAGAAATGTGTATAATCCTTAGTATCTGGGTATAGGTCTCTCCATACATCAATTATGCCAATATCATTCATCAATGCATTAATTTTCCGATGGATGGGTTTAAGAGTTGTTGCTTTCTTGTTTGTAGAGTCTAATTCTGGCTGTAGGTGTATGTTTAAATCACCTCCACAAATCAATATACCCTGTGTTTCAGAGGCCATAACTTGAAAAATCTTTTGAAAAAAATTAAAATTACTACCGGGTGGGGCATAAATATTAAATAAAGTGACATACGTTTCATTTAATATTCCATGGACAAAAATCATGTTCACAACAGTTGTTCAACGTAGTCATTGATGGAGTTTTTTTTATATGTCCTTGGGCACGTTGTATATTCTTATATTGTCTCTTCTTGACCTGCCTTCTCGATCAATCTGTTTGCTTTCCAGCTGTGACTGCATCTTTATCATTTTTTTCATCATCTCTTCCACACTTTGCACTCGCGTTTCAATTTCTTCAATACGATCTTCGGCGTGACCGATCCTTTGATTCGTCTTGTTTAATTCGATCTTGATTTCATCAAGTTGACGGCTGTTCTCTTTTCGAAAGTTTTGAATCTCTTCCAAGATTCGTTCCAGATTGATCTGCGCACTATCCGGGTTAGCCCGATTAGCATTTTGTGCTAACGCATGTGCTGCGCCAGCGCCTCCTTGCTGTCTACCTTCAATTTCCAAGGCTTCTGCGTTAGTTTTCCTGCTCTTCTCTCTTGTTTCCATTGTTATCCCACTATTACAGACTGCTTTAACTAAAGTTTTTATTTGTTCTCAAGGTTTAGGGGATCTGTTAGTTAAATCGTCGGAGGAGACGATGGACTATGCTGCCATTCTCTCAGTCACCAGAACCGGAAGCCCCCTTGATGCTGGTTTAAGATGGTCCTTTGCTGGTTTATGCTGGTCCTTAGCTGGTTTATGCTGGTCCTTTGCTGGTTTATGCTCGTCATGTTGCTGGTCAAGGACCAGCATGAACCAGCAAAGGACCAGCTTAAACCAGCATCAAAACCTACCTAACCAGCATTCCAGCATCAAAACATACCTACCAGCATATGCTGTTTTTTTTTCACCAGGGTTAGAGCTGGTTTGAGTTCATTAGCCAAGGACATACAAGTGTCTTGACACATCCTAAAATGCTTAACCCAGTCAGCATCACTGTAATTCTGTACCGTTATATTCCAAAAACATCTCCTTGCAGATGACATTTCACCCACAGACGACGGTCTAGCGACATCTGTTGTCTTCCCTGAAAAGCTAACGCTAGTGTTAATTTTCGTTTGTTGTGTCTGCGCCTGAGTGACTTCCTGGCTCTTCAAAACAAATTTCGGCCTCTTTTAATCGTGCGGCGATGTACCCGATGTAGTAACTCATAGTTTCTTTCCAAATTCATTAAGAAAAAAAATTGTCACTACCACAGAATCTAACATTGTGACAAACTGTCGAGCGCAGATACACTGTAGCATGCAAAGAAAATTTTTATTTAATGCCGTTACATTTTAAAATGTCATTTTTTTATTTATCTTGTGTTTTATATTATTTGTTCTTTTTTTATATTTGTTATGTAATTTTATAGCATTTGTTTTTGTTAAAACTCATTTTAAAATTGTAGTTATTTTAAAAGATGTATGTTTTGAGTTCTGGTTATGGCGCCTGAGGAGTAGACGTGTGCGCGGTTCTCTCCCGTAAACTTTTCAGTTTTGTCTAAATAAACCTCAGTGACTTTGTTAGCATCTGACAGCTTTTGTTTACCAATTGCTTTGGGACTTTAATTGCTTCTGAAATGTCCAAAGGAAGAGGCAAACAGGTCGATAAAGACCGAGAAGGCACTCTCTCGCCGAGTGCTAGCATTACGCTAGCCGAGATCACTGCTTTACATGACAATCTTAGAGCCTCAATTGCCGCAGACTTTAAAGCATCCTTCGAAAACTTTGCTGCTAAACTAGATAGCATTCAATCCACTGTGACTGACCATGATCTGCGCATTGGTAATCTCGAGTCCTGCACTACAGAGATTAGTCAACAGCTGGAAGAACTCTGAGCTACATGTTCGGCTCTCCAGAGGGATAACGAGTGGCTTAACGCTAAAGTCTCAGATCTTGAAAGCCGCAGTCGATGCCAAAATATTCAAATTTTGAGCTTACCCGAGTCAATCAAAGGGCCGCGCCCGACGGCCTTTTTCTCTCAGCTTCTGGTCGATGTCCTTGGATCACAGGTTTTAACCTCCCCGCCTGAGCTGGACAGAGCTCATCAAAGCCTCGCACCCGAACCCGCACCAGGGCAGAGACCTCACCCCGTCATTCTGCGATTTCATAGTTTTCAAATAAAGGACTTGGTCATCCGTGAATCTCGCAAAAAGGGTGAGCTGCTGTATGATGGCCACAAAATTCGTATCTTTGAGGATTACTGCCCTGAGGTTTTAAAGCTTCGCGCCGAGTATAAGGATGTGATGTCGTCACTCTACAAACGCGGACTCAAGCCTGCGCTTCTCTACCCTGCAAGATTGCGAATCACTCTTCCAAACGGTGAGAAGAAATGGTTGGCATCTGTTTCCGAAGCCAATGACTTTATCCAGAGATCGGTCTAGATGTATTTCCGGTGGACTTGATTCTATTATGAACAGCCTTGAATACATTGGCCTTCTTGTTCTATAGTATATGAGGGATATTCTGGGCTGTCGACCCTGGAGATTTAAAACATGACTGTTCGCTGAATCTGACAAATGTGCCTTTATTCTTTTATTTGGACAGTTGTCATGTTGATACTATAAGCTCAATCAGGTTTGTTATACTGTGAGCTGTCGTGGTTATTCTTTGGCCTCCAGACCTGGGTGGTGAATGTTATATTGGACTGTTGCTTAATTTTGATCAAGTTAAGTGACTGACATCTGTTGTGGCAAAATCAAACCGACTCTCACCAAAGTAAGAGACAAACTCAGTCAAATGTATCCCAACTCTAATCATACCAATTCTAATTTCAAAATCAAATTCTTTTAGAGTATTTTGATCTGTCTCTTACCGTAGAGTTCTGATGCCACCTGAGTTTGTTTGCTGATTCCAGTGGTGTCCCCCCTCCTGGGCCCTGGCGGTTGGTCCCTCATCCCTTAATCTAGTCGGGGTAGGGCTGCGACTTCTAAGTCCAGGATGATTAATCACCGTCCGCTCTCGGGTACAAAAGGCACATCCAAGGAATCCCACTTCTGACACCAAATTGTTGTGGCAAAATCAAAAAGTAAGAGACAAACTCAGTCAAATGTCTTTTATAATTTATTCTTTGCAAAGAAGGTCAGACAGTCATACAGAAACACAGGTTACTGCAGAGTGCGACCAACAAGGGAGGGCTCACTCCAATTTATATCTCTTCCCTAGCCTTCAAGGTTACATCTAACTGGTAACTTTCCACATGTAATAAGAGTCAGACAAATACATTTTGCTACGTCATACTCCCAAGATTCAAATCTTTATATTTAGGGCCCTACCACCCTTCTCTTATGTCATTCTTATAGCAGGTTTAAATAAAGCAGACCCTTACACAATATTCCATAAGCACATAGATGAGTAATATGAATTTTTCTTTCACACATCACTTTGTTAGAAGCTCGCTTTTTGTAAAGACAACTCGATTCTAATAATTAATCTTAATATATCTATGATTTGTTAATTTTGGGCATCTAGTGTTATTGCACCTTTAAATTCTGTATGTTCTTATATTTTATTTAATATTATTTTATCTATTTCTTTTTGGTCTCTCATCCTTCTCCATAAATAGTTCGTACTCAGATTCTACATTAGTTTTGTCTTGAAGTTTAAGTCTGTCAGTAACTTTTGATATAAATAGGTTTTGTACCATTTTGGGGAGAAGTAGGAGTTAGGGAACTTCCCAGGAAGATTTCCCAGCTGCTGTTCTTTGTGTTAGCTGGTGCAAGGGTGGGTTTAAGGGTTTTTTTTTTTTTTTTTTTTTTTTTTTGCCTCTGTGCAATCATATCGCTGTGTTATGTATCTTCAAATGCCACAAGCCATATTTATTATTGGCTGGACTGTGTTGGGGGGGCATCTCAGAAACCTGGTTTTGTTTTTTAGTACTTATCTAAGTTGAGTAATAAGATGGCACCACGTGGTGTTTTGAAATTCACCAGTTGGAACGTTAAGGGACTTAATTCCCCGGTGAAGCAAAATAAAGTTCTTAATTACTTGAAACAGTTGAACACTAGTATTGCCTTTATTCAGGAAACGCACCTTAGGCCTGCTGATCATCTAAGAATTAGAAAGGGCTGGGTAGGTCAACTTTACCATTCTAGTTTCCAGAGTAAATCCCGAGGTGTAGCTATTCTCATCCATAAATCTGTTCCTTTTTCTGCCGCTGAGGTTATCTCTGATCCTAATGGCCGTTTTATTATTCTTAGAGGGCAGATTAACGGAGTCCGCTTGATTTTGGCAAATTTATATGGTCCTAACTGGGATGATGAGGCTTTTTTCAAAAAAGTATTGTTTTTTCTCCCCGATTTGCATTCCAACCAGCTAATTCTGGGCGGGGATTTTAATTGCTGTCTAGACCCTCTTTTAGACCGTTTCTCATCTAGGCCCTGCGCCCTGTCTAAATCTGGCAGGACTATCCATCTTTTTATACAACAATATGTTTCTGATGTTTGGAATTTTTAAAATCCTAATACAAAACAATTTTCTTTCTTTTCCCCTGTCCATCATTCTTTTTCCTGTATTGACTATTTTTTGGTTGATAATAAATTGCTCTCATTGGTTGGCTCATGTATTTATAATACCATTGTAATTTCGGACCATGCTGCTGTTACATTTGACCTTGCTCTTCCAGGTTTTTCAATGTCTCGATCCCCTTGGCGCTTTAATTCTTTCACTTCTTCATGATGCTGATTTTATAGCATTTATTAACAATCGTATTGACCTCTTTATTTCCACAAATTCTTCCCCAGATGTTTCAGCTAAGACAATTTGGGAGGCATGTAAGGCTTATTTAAGGGGAGAAATTTTTTCATATGCAGCCTATAAAAGAAAAAGGATGAATGAAAGCAGGTCTAAGCTTTTTAATTCTTTAGCAGATTTCCAGTCTATCTGTGTTAACTCAACAAACTCAGACCTTTTGCTAAGTTTTGTACAACAAAGGCAGAGTTTGATTTACTTGCTACAAATGAAGCAATTGATGCTCTCCATAAAACACACTGCAATTATTATGAATTTGGGGATAAATCAAGTAAATTGCTTGGCTCATCAGTTGCGCCAATCTGCAGCCTCACACTTTATTACTCAAATCTCCACCTCTACTGGGCCTTCAGTTAACCCACTAATCATTAATGACCAGTTCAAAGATTTTTACGTTTTTTTATATACCTCAGAAAACATAGTCGAAGATGCCCAGCTTGATAATTTTTTTAGTTTCCTAAATGTGCCTAGTATTGATTCTAATATTTCTGTTGATTTGGCAGCTCCACTTTCATTGGATGAAATTAAAAACGTCTAATGCAAAATAGCAAATGCCCAGGACTTGATGGTTTTCCTGTAGAATTTTTAAAGACATTTTCTGATAAATTGGCACCCCTTTTGCTAAACATGTTTAATGAGTCCTACAATTCAGGTATCCTTCCTCACTCTTTATGACAGGCTATTATTTCCCTTATTCTCAAAAAAGATAAAGATCCTTCTCAGTGCAGTAGCTATTGTTCTATCTCTCTACTCTTGTAACGGGACTCCAGTGGAGCATGTTAGATCCAGATGCAAGCTTTATTAAACACAGCGTAGTCAATCAAGGTCGATATCCAAACAAACAGTAATACGTAGGCAAAACAAAAGCAAAATCCAAATAAGCAGGCAGAAGGCCAAAATCCAATAGAGAGCAGTCCAAAGTGACAAATGAACAAGGCTATGAAACAAGGCAAAACTATGGCAATGAAGCGAGACAAAACTATGACAAAAAACAAGGCAAAACTATGACAATGAAACAAAACCGAGGAAATAACAAAAACAAGGCAATGAAAACAGGGAAAACGCTTGGTAGAGTCCGCACAGGCAAAACAATACTTCACAAAGCCTGTTTGGTATAGGCCTCCTTAAATGGCCACCAAACAGGAAGTAACCAGAGAAGCAGCAGAGGGAGCGGTAACAGTCAGAAAGGTGAGGGCTCCCTCTGCTGGCGTGGCATTACAGAATCCTCCCTCTAGGAGCGACTCCAGGCGCTCAATCTACAACAGTCCAGGAGGGTGGGGGAACAGAGGCAAAACAGGGGGTGGAACGGGGGGCCAGGTCCGTGCAGAGGAGGTGGGCCTGGATCGTGGAGCAGGGACAGACAGTGAAGCACTGGAGGACCTGGGCCATGGAACAGTGGCAGACAGTGAAGCACTGGAGGACCTGGACCGTGGAGCTGTGGCAGACAGTGGAACTTTGGAGGACCTGGATCGTGGAGCTGTGGCAGACAGTGGAACCCTGGAGGACCTGGGCCGTGGAACTGTGGCAGGCAGTGGTAGACTGGAGCAGAAGTCCATCATGTTTGATTCGGAGGAGCCTGGATCCATGGTGGAGCAGGGAGAGCAGGCAGCCATTGCGGGGCAGGTAGAGCAGGCAGAGCAGACAGGAGCAAAGATACCCACAATGGAACTAATGACATCCATAGTAGAGCATAGGGTTCATGATTGGCCTCCTTGACCATGACATGACAGGCAGAGAGTTCATGATAGGCCTCCTTGGCCGTGACATGACGGGCAGAGAGTTCATGTTTGGCCTTCTTGACCGTGACATGGCAGGCAGAGAGTTCATAGGAGGACGCCGCCCCCATAGGAGGTTCTGCAGCCGGAGCCGCCACCTCCAGGGGCGTTGGCGCAGACTCGTGGTCAGACATGGCAGTGAGTTCATGGGTGGACGCCACCTCCTTTGGAGGATCTACAGGATAAGCTGACACCTCTAGAGGCATAGGCGCAAATTCTTGGACAGGAGAGGTCTCTGGCACAGACTCGTGGACAGACGAGGCCTCTGGAGCAAACTCGTGGACAGACGAGGCCTCAGCAGACTCATGGTCAGACGAGGCCTCAGGAGCGCAGTGTGTAGCCCACATGCTCAAAATGGCGATCGCCATGACAGGCAGTACAGTAGATAGTGGGATGCCTGCTGGTTTCAAGGGTGTGGAGGTTGTGGGCATGTGGCTTGGGAGCGTGGGCTCTACGTGGCTTGGGAGATAAGATTTGGCGAGGTTTCGGAAGGACGGCTGAGACCTGATGAGGCTCTGGGGGGTCAGCTGAGACGTGACGTGGCTTTGGAAGGTCTGTCGTGACTTGACTTGACTCAGGGAGGTCTGCTGTGACTTGACTTGACTCGACTCAGGGAGGTCTGCCGTGACTCGACTCAGGGGGGTGTGCTGTGACTTGACTTGACTCGACTCAGGGAGGTCTGCCGTGACTCGACTCAGGGAGGTCTGCTGTGACTTGACTTGACTCGACTCAGCGAGGTCTGCCGTGACTCGACTCAGGGGGGTGTGCTGTGACTTGACTTGACTCAGGAAACTCAACTGTCACTTGACTTGGCACTGAAAGTGCAGCCCTGACTTGACTTGACACTGGAGAATCAGGCATCACTTGATTTGTTTTGTGTGTGGCAGACATGGTGAGATGAGATTTGGATAAGACGGTGTTGGACTGATGAGGCTTGGGCGTGGCAGCCATCTTGGTCGGGGACTCAGATGGGGCGGCCATCTTGTGAACAGGCTTGGGGATGGCAGCCATCTTGTGGACTGGCTCTGGGATGGCGGCCATCTTGTGAGCTGGCTGTGGGGGGGCAGCCATGACAGGTGCAGACATGGCGTGAGCAGGCCCTGGACGGGCAGGCATGGCGTGAGCAGGCCCTGGAGCGGCAGGCATGGCGTGAGCAGGCCTTGGAGCGGCAGACGAGATGTGAGCAGGCCTTGGAGCGGCAGACGTGACGTGAGCAGGCCTTGGAGTGGCAGGCATGGCGTAAGCAGACTGTGGCTTGGTGGACATGACGTGAGCGGGCTTTGGTTGGGTAGGTATGACGTGAACTGGCCTTGACTTGGCAGGCTTGGTGTGAGAGGTCTCTGGCTTGCTAGGCATGACATGAGCAGGCTTTGACATGGTAGGCATGGCGTGAGAGGGTTCTGGCATGATACTAACTATTCCAGACATGACAACTCTGTTCTGACGTGAAGCTATTAGCTAAAGTTCTAACAAAACGTTTGGAATCTGTTCTTCCTGCCATAATTTCATCAGACAAAACAGGATTCATTAAAAAATAGACACTTTTTTCATAATATTAGACGGCTTTTGAATATTCTTTACATATAAGGTTTTTCTCCAGTGTGAATCCTTTTGTGTCTTTTCAAATGTACTGATTGACTGAATCTCTTGTCACAGTGTGGACACGTGAATTCTCTCATGCAGTTTTAACCACTTTGCTTTTTACACTCAAAGCACATGTACTCTCTCACACCAGTGTGTATTTTCTGATGATCTTTCAAAATTTGTAGACAGAGAACTGTTACCACACAAATGACATGAATGTGGCTTCTCCTTTGAATGAACTTTCAAATGTTTCTTCAGATCCAAAGCCCATAAAAACATTTTACCGCACTGATCACATGCATGGTGCTTCTCTCCAGTGTGGCTGTTCATGTGATCATTAAGGTTTGCTGATTGTGTCAAACTCTTCCCACATTGATCACAAGTTAACGGCTTCTCTCCAGTATGAACCCTCATGTGACGATCAAGACTTGTGTGTCAAACTCATTCCACACTGAGTGCAGGTGAAAGATTTATTGGCTCCTCTTTTGTTTAAACCTTTCAACTCAATAAAAGTAAAAACAAAATAAATGTTCATTTGTTTCTGCATTGTGTGCGTTGATAATAAAAGACACTTCACATGATGATGCAGTTGTCATGTGTTTCACTTCTTGGTTTCTGTCATGTGTGTTTCTTGGTTTCTGTATTGAAACACAACAGACACCAGGAAGGAAAGGAAAGGAAGAATCTCTGGTCTAGTCATGCCTGTCAATCATTACATACTTGTTCAATGTATATTCATTTAACAGGACATGCATTCAAATCTCTCATGGATCATTAAAAGTGAACAGATATAACTTAAGTCAATCATAAATGTATAACTCCTAACACAGATGAAACTTTTAAACTCTGTTTTACCAAAGAATGCATTGTAAAATACTGAAACTCAGCAGCATACCGCACATGTAATGGCGGCCATTCAAACATTCAAATTAAAAATCCAAAATAATTTATGCAGTGTTTTGCATTAATAAGTGCAGTTACAAATAATATTACATGTTCTTTTCTTGGTAATACACATTTGACAGTAAAGCACTGTGCTTGAGTTGGCAAGCATATAGAATTTACTTTTATTAACATCAGTAACATGCAAAATCTAATTTTCATATAAAAATTGATATACTCTACTCTTACTAAATGTACGAATATTCTTCTATAGTATTATACAGAACTGACCAACAGCTTTAGTGATTATAATTGATGTGCGATTCAGACACACATCAGTTTGGTGTTTTGTGACTTTTTTACTACACATACAAAAAAAGCATAACTTTGACAAAATTTGATTTCTAGATGATTTGATATTTTATAATAGTGATTTTAGAATTTCAAAACATAAAGCAAAAAGTAGAAATTAATGACTAATAAGCCAATACGTTTTCCTTTGCTGCCAATAATAAATGGTTTTATTTTATGTAAGTGCTTGTTTACCACTAAACTATATTTTGATATGCAATGTATTTGTAACATTTTAATATGGAATACTTAAGTCGTTAAAAAGTGCTTGAATTTCTCTCTCAAAAGGTTGTACAAACCCTGAAATTAATGATGTAATAACACTGAATAATTTCTGACACAACACCATGGTTATAGTTAGCGTTACTGTTTCTGGGTTTCTGCGTCAGCGCTGTTTGATCTGTTCATAACAGAATTCTGTGCGGAAGTTGAATGCTGCTCACTAGATCTCGCTGCAACCTTATTCGTTATGCGTCGAGTTCAAATGCTTCTCACCGGATCTTGCAGCGCTGTGCAGTAACCATGTCACAAGATCAACACTGGTTCCTGAGTAAACCTGTTCTGAGCTTAGACCAGTTCCCTTTTGAGGGAACATCGAACTGCGTCCTCTAGGGGTCACTTGTGGGGAACGCCTTCTGCGTGACTCGTGTCTGAAGCATATATTCAAAAACTACAAAGTACTGTCCGGCGACAGCCTATGACGTCACTGCGTGTCACCGCCAGTGCAACCACAGTACAAAAGGACGCTGGTCGAAAACAACATCCTCCTCTTCGTCTTCAAGGACTGTTTTTGTTTGAAGCTGCAATACTGGTAGGATCTCTTTCTTCTACTTTGCAGTAGAACTTCTACTTTACTAGGGCGTAAGACGTACAAAAAGTGGCTTTCCCTTTCTCACTCATTTCTCTTACATCATCTGATCCGGGGGCTAGTGCTCTGTTGGCTTCCGGCCATGAGGAACAGGAAATGTTTGATAAGGGCGAAGAATCTGAGGCTGAGCCTTCTCAAATTAACTGCCCTGCGTATGCGGAGCTGCTGAAGGTTATGGAATGTGCCTTGCCGTGGAAACAGGTGAGGGAGGTGGCGCTGCGGGGTCATCTCGACCTTTCTAACAATAGCCCCCCAGCTCAAGAGAGCCTTCCATTTCTTCCTGATCTCCATGTGGAGGTCGAGAAGGCATGGAAAAACCCATTCTCCTCTTGCATCCACAGATTTCAGCACACCAGTTATGCAAATATTGAAGGGATGCGCGAGAATGGGTATGAGAGGTTGCCCCCTATAGAAGAGACACTAGCATGCTACCTATCTAGCGGTGAGACATCCTCTCTTAACCCTCTGGGGTCTTAGGGTGTTTTGGGGCCCTGGAGAAGTTTTGACATTGGTGCTTTTTTCAGTACCTTAAAAACATATTAATGGCTGAAGTTTAATTACATTGTAATCAGCACAAATTGGGCTACAATAATATGTAAGCAGCATTAATGTACGTGTTTGTGTTTTTGAGAAAACAACGTTTATGTGTGGTTAGTGAAAATATAATTTTTTTAAGTCACTGAAATAAGACCAAGAAACACATACAGAACATTTGTTCACAAGACTTTTGAGAACTGGATGTAGTAGGCTAGAGTTTTTTCTACAAAATGATGTGAAAATCATCTCGTTCAGTCGTTCACAAAAAACAATATGCTTACATAAATTTTCTAAGACATGTTTTGTGATCGAAAGAGAATATGTGAGGGAGTGACAATGGCCATTGAATATTTAGTGATTCACACCTGAGAGACAAAAGGCCCTCCCCTAATGGCCCATCAATGAGACTGTGACTGTCAGGTAAGAAACAATGTGAGTGTAACAATCCCGACCTCTGTGGTTCCCCCCGATCGCCACCAGAGGTCACCATCGCCAGAATTCTAAGCTCTCTCTCAGCACTCCATTTCCCATAACCCCGTGCCTGGCTCTGACCCCATGAACATTCACTTCCCGTTTTCTCCCCTATAAATACTTCCGGTTCCCTTATCTCCCTCGCGAAGTCTTGTTCAGCCCCGGCTAGCATTTCTGAGCGTTCTTACCATTGTTAGATTACTACGGATTGACTCTGGACTGTTTCTCGTTGTTTGTATCATTGCCGCCTGCCTTTAAGACCTCCTGCTTTGCTCACGGATTATTGTGTTTACTGTCTGCTGCCTGCCCCGACCTTTAAAGCTTCATTTCCGAAGGGGTTTATGTCACGATCTACAAGCCGAGCTAGCATGCCGTAACGAGGGAAAGACGCTGGATGAACTGATCGATTTGGCGGTGCACATCGATAATCTCATGCGGTCCAGGAGAGCCAATAAAGACATCGCGCCCCAGCCGCTCAAACTACCTTCCACATCGGAATGTGAGTCTATGCAAATAGCACACGCACGACTCACCCCCGAAGAGAGAGATCGATGACGGCAGTTTAACCTCTGCCTTTACTGCGGCCAACCAGGCCACTTGAAAGCCTCTTGTCCTGCCAGACCCTCGCAACGCCCATCGTCAACGGTGAGTCATTATAATAACTCGTCTCAAACTGTCAAGATCCCTGCAATTATCACCTTTGCTGATAAACAGATTCACACGACTGCTTTAGTAGACTCTGGGGCTGCAGGCAATTTTATGGATGTGGATTTTGCTAAGGCTCATGATTTCTCACTCATACCTTGTACGTCTCCTCTGTCAGTGGCAGCGCTAGATGGAAGACCGCTGGGACGTGGATGCGTCAAACACACCACCAGCGATCTCCATCTTACCACCAAGCGCCCTTCACACCGAGACCATCCGTTTTTTCCTCATCAAAGCCCCCAGCAACCCAGTCATCCTAGGACTTCCCTGGCTCCAGCAGCATGAACCCATAATCTCCTGGACACAGGGTCAAATCACACAATGGTCAGACAAATGTATTGCACTGTGTTTCCCATCGCTCAAACCCAGGGTGTTAGAGCTGGCCTCAGCCAAAATGGACTCCCTGATTGCTGAAAACATCCCCTCTGAATATCATGATCTGGCTGAGGCCTTCAGCAAGACACGAGCCACCCAACTACCTCCACATCGACCTAGCGATTGCGCTATTGAATTGCTCCCTGGAACCACTCCCCCAAGGGCAGGATTTTTCTACTCTCCCAACCAGAGACAGATGCTATGAAGGTCTACATCGAAGAAGAACTTGCCAAAGGGTTTATCGTCCCTTCCACCTCTCCTGCTTCAGCTGGGTTCTTTTTTGTCAAGAAAAAGGATGGCAGCCTTTGTCCCTGCATTGACTTTCGAGGTCTGAACTACATCACGGTGAAGTATCGTTACCCCCTACCTCTTGTGCCGTCAGCCTTAGAACAGCTCCGCTCGGCCAGATATTTCACCAAACTCGACCTTCGCAACGCGAACAACCTAATTTGCATCAGGGAGGGAGATGAGTGGAAGGTGGCCTTTTCCACCACCACCAGGCACTATGAATACCGGGTTATGCCCTTCGGGCTGGTCAACAGTCCATCCGTGTTTCAGTCCTACATGAATGATGCCTTCCGAGACATGCTGGGCAGATGGGTCATAATCTACATGGATGATATTCTTGTTTACTCGGAATCCTTTGAGTCCCACATTGCACATGTCAGGAAGGTATTGCAACATTTAATCACACATCGACTATACGCCAAGGCTGAGAAGTGCGAGTTTCATCAGACAGCTATCTCGTTCCTGGGTTACGTGATTAGTTCCGACGGAGTGGCTATGGATGACAGTAAAGTGCAGGCAGTTTTAAAGTGGCCTCTGCCAACCACCATTAAGGAATTGCAAAGATTTTTAGGATTCAGTAACTTCTATAGGTGGTTTATCAGAAACTTCAGCTCAGTCGCAGCCCCTCTAACGGCTATGATCAAGAAAGGAGGTAACCGGTTATCCTGGACTCCAGCTGCCACCAATGCCTTTGAACTCCTCAAAAACGCTTTTCCTCTGCTCCCATTCTTCATCATCCTGATCCTGAACGGGAATTTATAGTGGAAATTGATGCTTCGAACACCGGGATCAGGCCAGTGTTGTCACAGCGTCATGGAAACCCACCTAAGTTGTTCCCTTGTGCCTTCTTTTCACGCAAGTTATCCCAGGCAGAACAAAACTACAATGTTGGCAACCGTGAGTTGCTTGCCATGAAGGCGGCTCTGGAGGAATGGCATCACTGGCTAGAGGGGGCCAAACTGCCATTTACAGTACTCACTGACCATTGCAATCTTGAGTATCTCCGCTCCGCCAAGAGGCTCAATCACAGACAGGCCAGGTGGACCCATTTCTTCACCCGATTCGTCTTCTCCGTCACCTATCGCCCCGGGTCAAAGAACACCAAGGCGGACGCCTTATCACGCCAATTCGAGGCCGACTACCAACCACCTCTTCCAGACCCTATTTTGCCACCCTCTGCCACTCATTGTTGCCTCCGTTCAATGGGACATTATGACAGAGTTAACAGAGTTGCAAGCCACCAATCCTCCACCCACTGACTGCCCTCCAGACAAGATCCATTTTCCACAACCCTTAAGAGAACGAGTTCTCCATTTGGTACACAGCACCCCTAGCTCTGGTCACCCTGGTGTCGCTGCCACTCTTGAGCTCCTCTCCAATAAATTCTGGTGGCCTTCAATCCGTCTTGACACCATCAACTACATAAAGAATTGTGAAGTTTGCAACACTACCAAATCCTCTAAACAATCCCCTGCTGGTCTGCTCCAGCCTTTGCCCGTTCCACAGAGACCCTGGTCGCACATTGCTATAGACTTTATCACGGACTTACCTCCCTCTGAGGGTTACACAACCATTCTGACTGTTATAGATCGCTTTTCTAACTCATGTCGTCTGATTCCTCTGTCTAAACTGCCCACTGCTCTAGAAACTGCTGGGATCCTGTGCAACTTTGTTTTCAGGTTCTATGGGCTTCCCGATGATATAGTCTCCGACCGAGGTCCCCAATTCACTTCACGGGTGTGGACTGCCTTCTTCAAATGCCTTAACGTTAACATCAGCCTCACTTCGGGATACCATCCAGAATCGAACGGACAAGCCGAACGCCTCAACCAGGAGATCATACGCTTCATCAGGTCGTATTGTCATCATAATCAAACTGATTGGAGCAAATTTCTCTTTTGGGCTGAATATGCACAAAATTCAATCCGCAAACCATCCACTGGACTCACCCCTTTCCAATGTGTATTAGGATTTCAGCCACCGCTCTTCCCGTGGTCTGGTGAACCCTCAAACTTACCAGCAGTTAACTCTTGGTTGCAGAGAAGCGAAGCAACATGGAACTCAGCGCACACACACACCTTAAACATGCTATACGGAGACAAGACAAAAGTGGTTCGCCGACCTTCACCGTCGCCCCAGTCCACAGTTCGCCCCAGGATCTTGGGTCTGGCTCTCCACCAAGGATTTGCGACTAAGACTTCCCTGTCGTAAACTCAGTCCCAGATACGTGGGTCGATTTAAGGTTATAAAACAAATTACTCCTGTCTCTTACCGTTTGGCTCTACCACCGCAATATCGTATCTCACCCACTTTTCATGTTTCCCTGCTCAAGGCCGCTGGTGCTCCGAGAGGGGTGGACGACCTAGAAGAGGATCGGGTTCAGGGTCCCCCTCCGCTGATTATCGACGGTGAGGAGGCGTACCGGGTCCAAGAGATCCTCAACTCTCGACGCCGAGGCGGGAGACTGGAATATCTCGTAGACTGGGAGGGATATGGCCTGGAGGAAAGGTCTTGGGTCAACGCTAAAGACATTTTGGACCCCTCGCTGACCACTGAGTTTTATTCTAAGCACCCCGATAGGCCTGCTCCCCGTCCCCGTGGAAGACCTCGGCGTAATCAGCCTTCTCACGTCAGGAGCCGTTCGCAGGAGGGGGGCTCTGTAACAATCCCGACCTCTGTGGTTCCCCCCAATCGCCACCAGAGGTCACCATCGCCAGAATTCTAAGCTCTCTCTCAGCACTCCATTTCCCATAACCCCGTGCCTGGCTCTGACCCCATAAACATTCACTTCCCGTTTTCTCCCCTATAAATACTTCCGGTTCCCTTATCTCCCTCGCGAAGTCTTGTTCAGCCTCGGCTAGCATTTCTGAGCGTTCTTACCATTGTTGGATTACTACGGATTGACTCTGGACTGTTTCTCATTGTTTGTATCATTGCCGCCTGCCTCTAAGACCTCCTGCTTTGCTCACGGATTATTGTGTTTACTGTCTGCTGCCTGCCCCGACCTTTCGCCTGTTCCCCGACTCTGAGTTTTGTGTATCCTCTGACATTCCTGTTGCTGTGTACCGACTTTGCCTGTCTGACCCTGCCTTCAATAAAACGCTGCAAATGGATCCCGACTCCGTTGACCCCTCATTACAGTGAGAAGATTCAGAGATTGGGGTTTTAGATTATCTGTATTTTATTTACAACACAGTATAATATAAACATACATCATGAAGGTCAAAGACACATTATTAAGCACACTGATCTAACCACATAGATGTGAACAGACGTGTAATTTCTGAAAACTGTTCTGAATTCTGTTCCACAATTAACACAAGTAAATCATACCTGATATTTAAGTGCTTGCAAAACAATAGTCAAGAAACAATAGAATATCAGTGTAGTTGAAGATCTGTTGTTGGTACAGCATGCTCAGAGGGAAAGTTTGCAGGATTAGCATATTTGCATATAAAGCAAAGGGGATGTTTTCAGCATATTTGCTAAATAAAAGCATTAGTTCTATAATTTATATCCCAAAAAATATTCATATAGGTATCTGATCACTAAAATAAATATGAATAAATCAGTGTGCATGTTGATAGGCCTGGAGCAATATTGTTACATTAGCAATCACTAATATTGCCCGTGTGATTTTTATAGCTATCATGTGCACACATGCTTTGTATTTATTATTATACAGTACAAAAACAACATCTGAGAAACTAAATTATTATTAAGCACATTATGTACACATTTGAGTAGATATTTACAGACAGAGTATTCAACAGTAAAGACTGGTTTAAGCATTCTTAGACATTACTTTCATATCGTCTAAACATTAGCCCTACTTTAATGTCAATTTGTTTATGAAACATAAAACATTCCTGACACCTTACAGATGCATTGAAAAGTTGCCTATGATATTTCAAAATGTTGCACTCGATTTCACACATTTTAGTCAGGAATTATAGTTTTGAAAAAGTCCAGCTAGTAAAAGTGTTCAAGTTTATGTCACAACAACACATTATCTAATGTAAAGTAATAAGAAACATTACTTACACTTTATACGAGATCCTCTCGTCAGCTGCCTGTAGCCGCGCTCGCATTCTGTTTGTGAGATAAACAAGCTTAGCCTGTTCCTCTCAGCGTGTCCTCATCTGGAGTAAATACAAGGCTTTTTCCTTTCAGCGTCTTCTTCCAAAAACGAAAGTATCTGACACAAACAAGTAGCTGCTTTGTTTACGAGTTGATGTGGGAGTTCATGCCACGCGTCTCTCACTTGGATGTTTATAATAACAATAGTGCCGAACAGCGCATGGGCGTGATCTAATTAGACGTAATGAGCTCAGAGGGGAAAAACAGGACATGGCATTGGTTTCATACGAATTATTTAAACACAGAATATGTGTTTTCGATTAAACTTACTTCATTTAAAACTAGACATTTCAAGCTTTCTATAGATATATCTCTCATGTTTGTGTGTCATGTATTCGCCAACTGGATATTCACGGAGACTGAGAAGACTGCAAGGACACCCTGTATATTTTCTTTATTTAAAAAAAAAACACGAACATTTGTTGATATGTTGAGTGTACACAAATAAAAGTAAACTTGTTACAGATTCAGGTGATGTATTACTTTTATGTGCCCAATCACAACTGAGGGAGCAATTCAAGTTCTTTTTGCTGTCATCTGGAAAATAAGCGAGTGCTCCCGCCTGTGCCTTAGCTGACCCCAGGACGTTAGGGCTCCCTCCCTGCCATCCAAACCCCTTCAAAATACATCAAGTGTGAATGGCAGGGCATACACAGCAGCAGGTCAGGCTGTGGCTTTGTTGCACACCATGTCAGTGCTCCAGGCTTATCAGGCTGACCTGCTGAAAGACCTGGATAAGGGTCAGGGTCTTTCCCCTGAGGAGGTGGCTGAGCTGCGCCGCACCACGGATCTTGCCCTCCGTGCCACTAAACAGGCCGCCACTGCCATGGGCAGATCTATGGAGGCCATACTGAGAGTTACTGAGTGGTTACTGAGAGGCATCTCTGGGTGAACTTGGCATCTGCTGACTCTGGATCCGGTCTGTATGGTAGTCCTCTCCGGCCCATGCTTGCTGGATCATGCAGCCAATTCCTGGTTTCTACGGAAGCCCCCCTGGGAAGCCATCAAGTCTCCTGCATAACACTGCAGCTCCAGGACCCTCGGGTCCCTCGTTCAGGTTGAACTTTCGGAGCATACGCTTCGTTATGTCCACCCTGATGTCCTGGCTGCTTCGAGGAGCTGTCTGGCCAGGACACGCTACCCAGGTCTCGCCCCGAGGGGCTTTTTCTGGGTTAAGTAACATCCTCTTTATGCAGCCACACTGAGATGAATCTCATTCCAAGGCCATCTTTGGCAAGGCATGACGATGCTCCCCTCGCTGCGGAGAGGGTCTCTTAAAGAGCTCATAGCCCCTGGGCGGACCAGGTGTTCCTCCTTGCTTAAACCACCGTTTTGCAGTTTGCTTAACAGTGGCTCTTTGGGTTTCTCTGTCACACTGCCCTTACGGTCGAACCAGTGAAGGAGTGGGCTTAATGGCACTGCCTTTACCTGCTTTCAAGTCAGAAGTGTTTCTGAGGAAACCCTCCCTGATCGCTATGGCGAGCTATAGCTCATCAGGTCTCTTCGGAGGTAGCAGCTACTTTTGGTCTAGCCAGGATGGTCTAAGGCAGGCCCCACCTTGGGCCATTAACCATTCATGCTTTCAAGTGTGGCTTTCTCTTGTAAAGAAAACCAAAAGAGGAGCTCTCCGTTTGAGCTCCATGGCAATAACATCAGATGATTGCTTCCAAGTATGCTGGCCTCTGTTGAGCACCCGAGTTCCCTCTTATCCCGAAGAGTCGAACCTCCTGCTCTGTGGGCTCTACAGCCTCGTCAGGGGGTCTGGCTTCTCCTGGCCTTCCTGTCTAGGCTGTTTTATGGTGAACTTCTTCATGCATCCAGAGGGTCTTTCGAGTATTCAGGGTTTCCCCCTCTTGCTGAAGGTTGAATTCTTCGCTCCCTAGAGCTCCCTGGCTCAGCAGCAGCGGCCTGTGCCTCTTCAATCATAAGCGTTTGACTTCCCCTCTCGGCCAAGAGCTGGATGCTGTCACTGTCATGATAAGCAGGCTTGTTCCCCTCATATTTAAGATTTGTGAGGTACATGTGCTCTGAAGGACCCTGGTGGCATTCATTGGGGTGTTTACGATAGCCACCCTTTGAACGGTTTTGGTAAATGCACACGCTAGTCTTTGTGCACTTCCTTAAATCCACATTGTGGTAAGCACGCACACTAGCTTTTTGCGTTCTTTCTAAAAATCCTGTATGGTAACGGTTATGTGCTACAGCCTTTCTCTGAGTTGGTTAGGCCCCAGTTCTTACCTTGGGCCCCACTCCACGTATCCAGTTGCAGGGTGTTGTTGCTGAGAACCTGCTGAGTTATGCTTCTGTGGTATTGTCAGTAGCCCCCTGAGTGACAGGCCAAGGTCTAGTTATCTCCTAGATGCTTGACTGCATCCCCTTAAAGGAATCTCTCTTTCATTCCAAGCTTTCAAGCTCTACCCTGGGTCTGGATATCTGACCCCAACAGGTAAGTCTCGGGTACGCAGCTCAGACTCCTTGGCCGTAGGGGACAAGTCACTGACAGCCGCTGGACGTCATTGGGGCAGCTCCCTTTCCTGTTGGAGTTGATACTTAGTGCTCGCCTTAGTTCTGGCATGCACTCCCCTTAGCATGGCAGCGTGGGTATACCGTTCCCCACAAGCGACCTCTAGAGGACGCACTTTGATGTTCCCTCGGAAGGGAACGTCTCAGGTTGCGTATGTAACCATGGTTCCCTGAGAAGGGAACGAGACACTGCGTTCTCTAGACCCTTCGCCATGCTTCGGACGTGAGCTTCAGACGAAGAAGCGGATGTTGGCGTCCTTTTGTAGTGTGGTCGCGCCAGCGGTGAAATGCAGGCAGTGTCTCATTCCCTTCTCAGGGAACCATGGTTACATACGTAACCTGAGACATTTTCTTGCGCTGCGCTCAATTATCAGTCTGAGCTGCTAAATAGTCCGCACTGCGCAGCACAAGTGAGTAGCGCAGTTCTGTTACGCTTTTGTTACATTTGCCGTTTAAAGTTACTCATATGAATGAGTACAGAAATGGCAGCTCTTATGAGCTGGGTAATATGGTGCTAACACCGGCAGAAAAAATTTTTTTTTTTTAAATATTACAGACACAAACCCCTTGTCAACCCCTTGTTGACCAATCAGAACGCAGATATTATGTGCCGCCGTCTTGTCCGACAGCTACAGCCAGTCTCCATAGAAATCCATGTTAAAATGGGGTAAAAAAAGATTGAAACTTTTTCAATATAACTAAATATAAAAATGTGTGGAGGATTAAGCTGTGCTGTTGTTGGCTGCCACAGTAACATCAATAAGACAAAGGAATTCCTTTAAAGTGCTTGTTTTGAGTGCTAGAAAATCTGTCCAGCTCTGTATGCATGGCTTGTGGTGCTGAAGTTAAAATAATAGTGTGAAATAATAAAATAACATTAATAAAATAATATGCTCTTATCATTCTGTGGACAAACTCCAGTGAACTTCGCCCCGATCAGGAGCTGTATATGCACATGTGCGCTTATCTGTTTTCAGGTCAGCTAACATCGCGTTGGTTCAAGTGATCCCACTCATTAAACTATGACCTTCACTGCAAAAAGACAATCATTCCGACACTGTAAATTGAAGAAACTATGGCACCATGTGCTTTTTCACATTATCGACTTGGAAAATATGTAAATGTCAAGTCAAGTCAAGTCACCTTTATTTATACAGAGCTTTTAACAATACAGTTTGTGTGACAGCAACTTTACATTATTAAATAGGAAACAGCGTATGAATAATGTAAAAGGACAACAGTAAACATTCAATTTTCAGTTAAAGGCAAATCATCACTGAATTCAGTGATGTCATCATCCAGCTCAGTTCAGTTCAAATAGTATAAAATATCGCTGGAAATTAAGTGTCCATAACTAAGCAAGCCAAAGGCGAAAGCGGCAAGGAACAGAATGGAGAAAAAAAAACCTTGGGACAAACCAGTCGGGGGGCCAGTTCTCCTCTGGCCAGACGAACCAGCAGTTTGTTCCATGTTGCAGCAAACTCAGATTGTGCAGGGGTCTCATCAAGTTCCTGTGGTCTTGTGCCGATGGCCGTCTAGGTGACGAGGTCTTCACTGATGATCAGTCTCTGGGGCTCATCTAGTCGATGTGGTCTTTACAAAAATTCGTACCCGAACCCGAAGAGACCCGTAAATTTGTTGCACGGAACCGACCCGGACCCGTATTTAATTTGAAAGTGGGACCCGAACCCGTGCAGACCCGAGAAATGCCTTAAATTTACTACCCGGACCCCACGCGGACCCAACGGTTATTCGTAAATTGGACCCGAACCCGGCTGGGAAGACAGAGACCCGACTGCACCCGGTCGGCACATATTACACAGCAAAATGCTAACAAGTCAATAAACAAGTTGCGAAAAAACTTTTTGGCTTACCTACTGTTAGTAGCCCAGACTGTGATCAATCCTCCTTGACATTAACATTTTCGTCCATGTTAGGCTGTTCCTCTCTCTTGCCGAGTGAAAGAGTCTTCTTAATTTATATATTATTGCAGCTTGGAGCAGTTTTTTTTTTTTTTTTTTTTTCTCAAAAAGCGCACAGAACAAGAAGTGTGTTACACTTTACTGCGTGAGCAGTGGTGTAGTGGTGTCTGGAGAAGTATACTCTTAATTTATTCAATGTAATTATTTTCGTTATAATGTACTGATTCAAATTAGTAATCAACAATTAATTATCATGTTACCACTCTGAGTTACATGCTCTCGCGCATGCAGGCGGCATTTCTGTCACGAAGCAGGACGAAGCGGGCGCGGGCGCGGGCGCGGGCGCAGTCATATTTCAAAGGAAGCCAGCGCCACGGTCTTGCTTTTTTTGAGTATTTGCGTTTATTCACGTGCAATTGGATAAGATATTATGTGGTCGACTGTCATGATTTTGGCTAATGCAAGACACTACTGAATGATGCATCATAGTGGATTTAGAAGTGGGTACACAAAGCCGACTGCACTGCACCATCGTGCGTGTTCAATAGGTGCGTCTCTTCTTCAGTAAAAGAAAACAATACAAAACATATGCTTAAAGCTCCACCTAGTTAATCTTATGAAGCTTAAAGGAGGAATTCACATGAGACAGCTTGGTACCGTCCGCTTGCAGTACTAGCGTTAACTTCGCGTCACGCATGTTTTTTTCCCCACCTTATTTCCCGCTCACACTTTTCTCGTCCTAATTTTACAAGTTTCAAGTTACAAAACACAAGCAAAGTGCTGACCGACACTGATCACTGGCGGGTGCGGTGTTCTCTGATCGATTCGGGTATTACACACAAATGTTAAACAGACCCGGGACCCAAGGTAATAGACTGGGACCCAACCCGGACCCGACTGACTCATTTAAAATATAGACCCGAACCCGTACGGGTCCCGGGTCGGGTCTCGGGTCCTCCGTGAAGACCTCTACTACAGTGACCTCTGAATAAAAATGAAACAGACCAATATTAGCGTAGATGCCATTGTTCTTATGATGCAATGATTACATTGGGAGTTGTGGGAAGTGTTCCCGGTTCCGGTTGACCTAATTAATGCAGCCAAATTAATCCTTTAACGAATCTGAATCATAGAAATGTGTTAATGTATTATGTGTAAACCAAGTTAAAGAGATGGGTCTTTAATCTAGATTTAAACTTAAAGAGTGTGTCTGCATCCCGGTTAGATTGTGTTAGGTAGACTGTTCCGGAGTTTAGGCGCTAAATAAAAAAATGATCTGCCACCTGCAGTTGATTTTGATATTTTAGGTATTGTCAAATTGCCAGAGTTTTGAGAATGCAGCGGACGTGAAGGACTATAATGTTATAAGAGCTAATCCATTCAGGGCTTCATAAGTAATTAGTACGATTTTAATGATGTTTTATTAACAAGGTTCAGGAGAAGCGTGTCAGATACCTAGCCTAATTAACACAAGAGGAGCTCACTCAAGTTAATCAACGCTATAGATTTAAATACAGATGACTTACCTCTATTTGATGGTTTATCAGCATCTTGTTCACCCAGACAAGCTTCCCCGTCTGAAAACAATTCCGACTCTCCTCTGGCCGGCCCCAGGACCGTGCCTTCCCTGCATGATGCCCCAATCGAGCCCCAGGCCCCGGGCCAAACTCCACTTCTCTTCCCCCCCGCCTGGTGCAACGCCTGGAGTCTTGATCTCCCATCAGTTGCCGCGAGAGCCCTCCCAGGTGGGTTTTCCTTTCTCCCTTAGATGGTTTAGATGATCTAACAAGTTTATACAGTTATTTCTCTCCTGTAGTAGAAAATGAATTGAATTGTTTTTCAGGAGATCTGATGCGATACTGTAGCTGACAGCTGCATGGTTACAATTTTATCTCTAATAGTATTGATCTTGGAAGTAAAGTAGTTCATAAAGTCATTACTGCTTTGCTGTTGAGAAAAGTAAATGAGCAACCATATCTAAAGTGATAGAAAAAAAAGAGTCAATAGTTTCTGTTACATCATCAAGTTTTACTGGGCTATTGGACATGCTGAGGAATTCAGATAAGTCAGGAATATTACTTGCAAAGCAGTCTTTTGTGGTAGACATGACGATTCTACCATACTACCATACAGAGCACATCCGGGTTATGATCAGTGCTCATATCATTTATAAAACGTTCTCATAGAAAGGGACCTGCTATTCAGTAAGCCAAGCTTTATCATTTGTTTCTCTGTATTATATACATTTTTTTTTATTTGTTGAACATCAATTAAATTATTACGTTTGTTGTATTTTCTAGCTTGGGGAACAGACTCAGCCTCTATAGTATGATATCTAGGTGAAAGAATCTCTACATGCTGAGAATCAACTGATTTCTGTGACATGAGGTGGCTAGCAGATGGTTGGTTTAGCCAGTCTGTCTGCTTCCTGACCTGGGCCCCAGTTTATTCGAGCACAAACTCTAAGACTATGAGCCATATTTCTAGGGATGAAGACCATCTCTTTTCAACAGGTTAGGTCTGCCCCAATTTTCTATGAAACCTATATTATTTTCTTTAACATTATTTTTAGTGATCTCTGACTGCCGAAGTCGAACATCATTAGCGCTGACGTGGATAACCATCTTACTGAATTCACTTTTAAATTTGATGTCGGGCACTCTGGCTCCCGGTAAACATTGGACTATAGTGGCTGGTGTCTCTATTTTCACATTCCGTACAATAGAATCGTCAATAACTAGAGCACTTTCATCAGGTTTCTCAGTGGGTGCATCACTGAGTGGGGAGAACCTGTTTGATGTTCTGATCGGAACGGAAGAGCGGTGTTTTGACCCGCGACTATGTTGTCTCACAGTCGCCCTGCTGTACAGGTTTTGTAACCGGAACCAAGCAATGTACAGGACTCCCTGAGCTAGTCGCATCCAAGACCGTATATAAGGCCCTCACATTCTTACTATCCTCTATTAAAGTTTCTAGTTCTGAAATCTTCTCTGTCAGCCTAACTATTTCCCTGCATTTATCACATGTAAATACCTCACTGCCGACAGAGATAAATAAGCTGTACATGTGGCAGCAAACAACAATAGCAGGAGAAGAAGCCATTACTCACCATGATTGTAGAACAAATCCAACTTACCACTGTTGTTTGATGAACTCATGAAAAACAGAGCAGAGGGAGAAACAATTGAGCGAAAGAAAACATAAAACGGTAGTAGATACAAATGGAAATGAGAATGGAAACGCGAATGGCAAGCTAACCAGCTAATGAAATGCTAATGCACTGCACTCACAGTTATAGATTAAAAACGATCAAATTAGTCAGATTAGTTTGATGGATAATATCAGAAATTGAGTGGGAATTAAGGTATATCACTTTAAACCAGCGTTTCCCAACTCCAGTCCTCGTGCCCCCAACCCCCACCTCCCGGTCTGCATATTTCGTATGCATCTCTTATCATGTATAACGTTTGTTCTATTTGACCGTGAATGCCCTGCGAAGTGGACGTCACAGGATATTCTGCCATGATTCCAGTTCGGAACGAGTGCATATGTTCCATTCAAAGGGCATTGAAGTGTGCGAGACGTGAGTTTAAATTGTATTTAGTTACAGAGGTATATGATGTCACACTTCACGCTTCTCTGGCAAGTTTTGTCTGTATGTGAAGACAATGCAGACAGTGTAAATCCATGAATGAATGTTCCGAAGTGAAGTAATCTTAAACGGATTTCCCCTGCTCAGGGAGTAGGGAGCAATGAACACTGTGCAGGGATCATATCAATCAGAACACAGTTCATGCATGTAGTTCTAACGAGCTGGTTATCTAAATCAGGTGTGTTAACTAAGGGAGAAATGCAAAATATGCAGAGCAACTGGAGTGCAGAGCAGATTGTGAGGACTAAAGTCGGGAAACGCTGCTTCAGAGTTCAACCCCCCCAAAAAGTGCTTACGAGAGACAGCAAGCTCAGCAATCAACTGCGAGTAGTTTTGTGATACGAGTAGAGAAAACCTTTATTGATTCAATCCCTCTCCCCCTAAAATGTGCATAATACATTTCCCTGATGCCGCGTTGAGGCAATATAAGGCAGGTGAGGGGCTAACACATGAGATCATTCCTGTAGGAGAGGGGTGGGGAAACACTCCTGTGGCAGTGACATTAAGTAAAATTTTATTGGAGGAGAAATCTCTGCTTTGCAAAATTGGAAGAAAATGTATATATGAAGATTAGTCAGGACGCTGCAAGAGTGCTGGGAAAAATGACTGCTGTGGCAGTGAGAAATGGAATTTGGCATGACATCAGCTGCAAGGGAGGTGGGAGAGGTTATCGTTGCAGAGGTGGGAAAGAGTTTTAGTATATCTGCTCTTAGACTGGTGGAAGAAATCACTGCTGCGGCAGTGAGAAATGGAGGTTAGTATGACGTCTGCTGCAAGAGAGGTAGGGATGTCATTGCTGCGGAGGTGAGAAATAATGTTTAGTATGGAAACTCCTCTGAGACCAGTGGAAGAAATACTGACCTTTAGACATAGGCGTAGAACAAGAAGGGCATGACCTTACAGAAAAAGTGTTTCTATTTAGCATCTACCCTTTTAGACAACTCAAATTGTTCTGAGTATCGAATTTCCTGTCAGATGCTGCAAGAGCCCTCCCAATCAAGGTTGCACAAGCCTTAGCTTTTCGGTCTGTCTACCAGCGAGGCTTACCTGTCCGATGCCGTGTACGTCTGATGCCACAAGCTGCTCCCATCAAGAAACAGGTGTAAGCCCTCCCAATCGGGCACCCCAAATCATGCTGTTCCATGTCCATCGGCCGGTGTGGGACCTACCAGTTAAAAGTTTCTTCCTGAAATGCTAGCCCGACAAATTTTCGGCGCTCATTTTGGGGGGTATATTTTATTTGTCGGGCAGCTGTCCTTTGATCCGTTGCTTTTTGGGGGGTACTCTGGGTTTGGGCCAAAATCCCGAGCTCGGAGTTCTCCCTTTGGGCAGCACGCCAAATATGCATAACTTTTACTGTTTATTATATGTAAGTGTGAACTTGTGAAATAGATCATAATCGTGCACAGCAGTTGTCAACCAGATTTGATGGGATTAAAATGACTCTTGAACTTGAATGAACTCATCAGTGATCTTGACTTTGCGCTTTGCTTGTTTTCTCATTTGAAAACTCACATGAATTTATGTTTCGTTTAGACCTGACAAAGGAAAACGAAAAAAAAAGGAAACTTAAAGCACATCTTTAGATGTGTTTTGAAAATGTGGATTTTGTGAAAGATCTTTATTTGGGCATGATTTGATTCCTTAGTATAGACATGATTTTTAAGGTCCTTATAAGGGCATGATTAAACCCTGCTACTAATCAACTATGTTGTTTCACTTCTATATTCATCAACCTCAGACAAATCAGGAAATCAAACTAAGATTGATTTCCTGAATCATTCGATTTCTGGAATGTCATGTGATATCAGTGACCACAGGTATTGTTTTTGTTATATAAAGGCTAGCACAGAAATTGAAACACTATTATATATGAAATGCAGAAGGAGGTGGGATACAAAGAGACACTCAGGTTTGATTTTATTGCTTAATATGTGAGCCTTTACAATATGATTAAGCATTTAGTATTTACACATGGTATCTCTGATCATATTTCTGAAGTTCTTTTGAAGCTTCAGTCTCATCAATAAATTATTTTTCCTTCTTGTTTTCATCTCCTCTGGTGAAGAGAATCCAGGTTTTCACAATTCCAAATGTTCAACAACAAGGAGAAAGGACCAAGTGAGCAAGTAAAAAATCTCCAGATGTCGTTGAAACCAGAGAGTGAGTCAACAACAACAACAACAATAATAATAAATATGATGTTTTACAGCTTTAGATTATAATGTGTGCATCATATTGTTGACCTGCATTTTCATTTTGTCTTAAAATATTGTGATACAGATGATGTGATTCTTTTCGTTTATTGCTATGTTCAAAGTCAACTCAATTGTCACATGTGGACGTTTATATGAATATAGGCTAAAACCGAGGCAGACCACTCAAAATAAAAAAATTAAATAAAATAAAATTCTGGACAGTGGTTCCATGTGATTAAAGCTATAAAACCTAATAAAATCAACCATGCAAAATCGATTAGAATCCATTATGTTAATTTAACTTTAACTATAATATAATATAGTTACAATATACTATAATATACATATACTATAATAAAATTAAAATTTATTTTTAAGAAAACTGAATACTTAGAAGATCCTCAACCCAAACACAAGCTTAAAACTCCACCCAAAACACCAACATACCAGCAAAATAGAGCATTAGACAGTAAAGTCTTTCCTTTTCCTCATTTTGCTAAAATGCATAAAATAACACATTTTCAACATTTACCCTCCCTATTCAGCCACATGCAAAGCATGATGCAAAGTTGAAATCATATTCTCAGGTTCTATAATGCTACTTTAATACAAATGCATTCATGAATGAACTTAGCAAACTTGAAAAACAAGTAATTTGTTTCATTAATTGGTTAAGTAAACTGAACAAGTAGCAAACTTTTGACTGCCTTTTTTCTCTCCAAAGAATAACCATTTCAAATCAGTTTAACATGAAGCAATGGCATTTGAAGTAGAAACCTCAATGGTGTTAAAACAAAATTAACTGTTTACAGTGCACCGTGCACCAACAGTTTCAAATACATAAGTGACTATATTTAATAATTTGACAGTCCTGGATGAATTGGGTCTGTTTACATGATCTGGGGTCATGTTTGGGCTTTACCTAAATGCAAAGGCAGACCTGGACTACACCAAGTGCTTAGTGGACCCTCTTAATCATAGGCTTGACAACACTACTGGTATAATGATATGTGGTTATTTATGTGGTTTAGGACTGATAATTGGAAAGTTTTTAGTTTGAAGTCTGCATTTCACAAATGTACATATTTTTCCAAAAGTCCGAAAAGGACTGCCCTGTAAGTTAAATAAGTGATGTGTTTTTCTATCTGAGAATCTTGCGTTGAATGTGTTAAAATATCTCATCTGCTCTTTTCCATACAGAAAAGTGCTGTTGAGCTTCAAAGAAGCGGTCAGTAGAAATCATGCATTAAATTCCAAGTCTTCCGAAGCCTTGGACTAAAAACCCTGCTGAAAAAAACAGCTTAAACCAGCTTAAGCTGGTCAAGCTAGTTTTAGCTGGTCTCCCAGGCTGGTCATAGCTGGTTTATCAAGCTGGTTTTAGAGGGGTTTTGACCACGTTTTTTTAGCTGGTCAAGCTGGTTTTAGCTGGTCAGCCTGGTTGGTCTTAGCTGGTTTTAGCTGGTCAGCCTGGTTGGTCTTAGCTGGTTTTAGCTGGTCAGCCAGGCTGGTCTTAGCTGGTTTAAACTGGTCTTAGCTGGTCAGCCAGGCTGGTCTTAGCTGGTTTAAGCTGGTCAGGCTGGTCTTGCTGGTCTTAGCTGGTCAAAATGTTTGATGATGGATTGATTACATAGTGTCTGCCCCAATTTTCTTGACAAATAATGCGACAAATAGGTAACATGTTTACTTTTAATAATCTGCAGGACCACAAGGAACCATTAAAACAATTTTTATTTGATCTTACAGCCCCTTTAATGACAAATATTTACAAAATATTTTACAAAATAATTGGAATGATTACAATTCTAAAACTATATTAACAATTAATGGTAAAGATGAACAATAACAGAACTCTAAACATATTATGCATTTTCATTTTTCTTTTCTTTTTTATTATATCTTGTATTTTTTGGGGATGTGTAATGCCCCACTTGTTTCTCCCTCTTCTCTCCCTCTCTTCTTTCAGGCTTCTTTTTGTTTCCGCCAGTCACTGAAACAGACTTAAAAAATATTAATTAAATTAAATATTAATTTTCAACAAGTAAAACTATTTTAAAAAACAAACTATAGTGTCATGTCTTTGTTGCACATTTTCCTTTTTTTCCAGACATAGCCTGCCACAATTTAGAAACATGCCCCTGATAGTTGTTCCTTTTATTGCTAAAATAAAGATAAAATTGATATATCCAAATGGATATATAAGTGTGTGTGTGTGTGTGTGTATATATATATATATATATATATATATATATATATATATACACTTCCATTTGGATATTTCTGTAGGTGTTTCATTAATGTAGCTATTTTATTGATAAATGAGTATACATGGATAAATATGAATAGGAATATCTTAGCATGAACTATTTTTAGCTGTTTTTAGCTAAACTGACTATGGTTACAAGGGCTGCCTCCTGAGTTCTGATCATCATTTAACCATTAGTAGGGCTGGGCGATATGGGCAAAAATTCATATCTCTGTATTTTAAGGAGGAATGACGGTATACGATATATATCCGGTATTTTTCCATAAATGCTTACTTGAGAGTCAAAGCCTTTATTAAACCTTTATTAAACACTTTTTGAGCAAAATATAATTCAAACACAGGGGTTTCCCTCCCTGTTTACAAATAAACAGCTGCACAACAAATAAACAGCTGCACAAAATCTTTGATAAATAAAATACAGTACAGGTGTTTCTCCTGCTTAACACTATAAGCTGCACAACATTTCAAATTATAAAAAAATCTTTGATAAATAAATACAGTATAGGGGCCGGTTGTAAGGCTAAGCTGGAAGTAAAATGCGCTTTAAGTCGTGTGTAGAATTTATACCCGTTGCACCATGTCGGCGTAGTGCTACGTCTGAGACTAAATTTTACGCCTAGTCTAAGGTTGGCGTAAAGTGAAAAGTCACAATTTGCTCAGACATGATTCATTTTTAATTACCTACTGCAGAAGCCAACTGTAACGTTTATGGTCTTTTTGGGTAGGATAATGTGGCCTATAAACAATTATTCTAAGGAGGGGTCAAGCAACACATGCAAGCAACGCGCAAACTTTGCGCAAGAATTATAAAAGTGAAAGTAAAAAAGAAACTACGGCTAACGCTATATAATCCGCACAAATTCTCTCAGAGACAACGAGAGACGAATCTACTTTATCATGCTGATAATGGTATATAACTGTCTTAAAGTATCCCCTTAATATTTCTATTCGACATCTTGCTGGGACAGTATAAATGCTTGGAAATACTTAACGTCTTCATCTCATCATTTGCAGCGTTCCTGCCATCCAATAATCACAGTTAAGTTTTGTGCTTACTTTTTAATCAGAAATAAAGTATCAGCTTTCAAATTCTGTCAATTCTATCACAAACTCTACAATTTATAAATGTGGTTTTTCAGCCACAGAAAGATGTCAAGAGGCTAAAATGCACAATTGTCACGTAAATTCACATTTACCTCAGGAAAGATTCGTTGTACATAAACTCGATAGCAAGAAAAAAAGATATAGAAAGAAGCATTGTATTACATTCATTACATTTTACTTAACCTGTCGCCTTTATTTTTAGTGTTAGTCTGAAAAATTATGTCATGGGAATGTGCAGGGAGACCCATACATAAACGCGGACATTAGAATATATCAAGTTAATAAAATTATTTCGCAGTGGCTTCACTTGTTATAATGTCTTGAGCAATTCAGTTTTATATCAGTAGTTGTAGCCATTGCAGCGTGGGTGTCGTCTCAACTATCACTGCGGGAGAATGTGTTTGCGTGGGCGCGCATCGTCTAAGCCGGGCGTAGTTGTGCCTGGTCGTAGTTTTAACTGGTGCAACAGGTGTAAATATTTATCGTAAAGTTGGACTTTGCAAAGCCCAGCGTATGGCGTACACCCAGCTTTTTTAAGTCTAGCCAGCCCTAACCATTAGTCTATCAAAATTTCATTGGATGCTAGAACAAAAAAATCCACCGGAAGTGGTGAAGTCCATGATGTAATTCTGGCCCTAGGTCTCTATGAACTTGAGGGTGTCAAAAAAAACAGAAACTCTATGCTTGCTTCACAGACATGAAAAACTGTAGCTAAATGTCTACTTTTAAATAAGCCAGTTAAAATGGAAAACAAATATTTTCAGATTGTGTAATCCATTCAATCAAACGTGCACATCCACTGTAGAGATGACAAGTGTTATCGACTTTATCACTGCAGCCGAAAATACAGAAAACACATATTAATGAATTATTATAATGTTAAGGCAGTCTTCTTTGCGGTTTTCTTTACCGGACACATTCATAATCATTACTTCTGCCAGTGTTCTGTGGCAAGCTTTGTGTGCACTTGAGCGCTGATGGGCTATAGGCAATTAAAGGTTGATTATTATAGATTATATAGTTTTTTAATATGCAATTAGTCGACTAATCTCTTAAAAATAAACAACTACTAGTAGACCAGAAAATTCTAGTCATGGCCAGGCCAAATGGTTACATATAGTGCATGCATGAATGAATAGAAAAATTAGATTACCTCTCAACAAATAGAAAACAGAAAATAGAAATCTTATCTAACAGTAGAAGTCTTTACTATCAATTTAAGTTTAACACATACTTGTTGGATAAAAGTAAAAAACAACAAAAAACTTTTTTTATCCATGAAAGTATCCTGAAAAAAGTATCATAGGTTCCCCCCCAAAAAATTATATATATATATATATATATATATATATATATATATATATATATATATGTATGTATGTATTAAGCAGCACAACTGTTTCTATTCTAAAACTGATAACTTTAACGGTTTGAGCTTTTATTTAAACGATGAGACAAAGACATGGTTGAAAAACAGGCAGGGTCAACACAACAACAAACAGGTATATAGGAGCGAGGCACAAGAATAGTCCGTGAGGCAGGTGTAGCGTCTGGACCAATCAGACATACATTAATTGTTACGTTTAACAAATAGTCTTTAAACACAACAGGCCAGCTATATGCTGGAGCTCTGGAGACAACCCCCCCAAAGCAACTAACACCCCAAAAGGGCTCAGTTGCCAGGACAACGATCTGATATCACAGGTTTTATTGCCTCAAGGAATGCAAACGGAGCACACTACATTTCTCTATAGGAAAGACACAATGCCTATAGAAATGGACTCTTTCCTATTCATTCACAGACAAACCTTTCTTTGACCTTCCTATTACACATAGCCCAGGTCATTGTGTACAGTACTACTGCATTGTATTTTAATTTCGTTTGTTGTATTTGTATTTGTCTTTCTACTGTTTTATGCATGCATTATGATAGATGACTAGTCATATAACCCACTTATGTCATGCTTGGTTTCTTTGAATTCGTATTTTGATGATCTAAAAGATGGTGTAAATTAGATGTTGATACCCATGCAACATATTAGTGTTTTAAGAAACCTTAGTAGTTTTTGCATTAACACCCAATCGAACTACATATGCAAAATACCATGCTCACAGACAAAGAGTCGTAAACTTTCCGAAGACGTTCTGCAACGTCTTCTGATTGCTGCCCTTGTGGAGGAACCCACGGGGAGCCTGAGCCGGCACAGGGTGTGCCCAGCGGGCCCGACAGGCCCCAACATACAGAGCTGTGGCTCTCGACCACAAAGACCCAGACAGTTCCACTCAACCCTGGAATTCATCTTCATGACTCGCCTCAGTCAGTCGGTGGTTCTTTTAGAACCTAAGAAGATGAGCTAGAACTCTTCAGGACTTCCCTAAGCGTGCGCCAGGCCTTGCGGCCTTGTCTTTCCACTCCCCAGAGATTACAGGACTTCAGCTGGGTCCCTCTCAGCTCTTCGTTCTTCTTCAATTTTCACATGGGAAGAAACTCCCAGTCACCATTGAGTCAGAACATCTTCGGAGTTCATCACTCTTTGGACCCAGAAGAACATGATCACGCTTCCGAAACCACCACTGCTCCAAACCATCACGACTTTCACCTGAGACTGCATTTGGACACTTATTCAACGACCAAGGCAATGCAAGTATCGTACATTTAACTAAACAAAATAGAGGTTTAGTATAAGCTGTAGACAGCACTGATGGTTTACTGGTGGTTAACTGACTCGTTTCATAGCTTCATTTCCTTGTCTCTCTCTAACTGCTTCTCAATGACCCTTCCCCCATGTATGAGTGACTTTGTGTTTGTTTGTCTAGATTAGTTATGTGTTAGTCCTTCGTTAATAAAACTCTTGTGCACAAATTACATGAGTTTTGATTCTGATTCTGCCTTGCAAATTAATGTCCCTTTACGATTCCAATTCGAGCTACATGCTCTAATGCAATGGTACTTTAAGAAAGTTATTTTCTGTGGCCAAGAAAATATCATTTCTTAGAGTTGATATAAAGATTATACTGAATGTTCGCTGGGCGAACAGATTAGTTGATGGAAAATTGATTCTGCTACAGTTACTACTGGCAGCTGATACAAATAATTGTAATTAATCCTAAATAATTGTAATTATTTATATACATTTCCCTTTGAGCTAAATCGCGACACAGTCATGGGTCAATCCGTGGCGAACATAATCCGTAAGGGAGCGAGACGAGAGAATAATCCGTGAAACGAGCCAGGGTTCAGAAGGCAGGCGGCGAGACAGTTGAGACGAGATGGCCAGGCGAGAAAGCTATACACGGGAAACTCGGGAACTAGGGAACAAGGGAACTAGGAACTAGGAATGATAATAATGATAATCACAACAACAATACTCCGTAAGATACAGAGGGAAAGTCCGGGGCTTTTATAGCGCCGCTGATTGGTCACAGGTGCTGACCCAATCAGCGCGCTGAATGATGGGGAATGTAGTCCGGGGCGTAGTGCAACAGTCTGAGCGTTATGACGTGGTGAGAGCGACATCTTGTGGTGAACGGACCGCAGGTCACCTACCAGATTCATGACATAGCCCCCCCCAAAGAGCGGCTTCCAGATGCTCCAACAGAACAACAGTCCAGGGGAGTGGTGGGGCGAGAGCGACATGCGGAGGACCCAGTAACTGAGGCAGGACCAGTAGAGCAGGAGCCCTCCAGGGCGGAGCAGGAGGCGGAGCAGGGGCCCTCCAGGGCGGAGCAGGAGGTGGAGCAGGAGGCGCAGGAGCCCTCCAGGGCAGAGCAGGAGGCGCAGGGGCCCTCCAGGGCAGAGCAGGAGGCGCAGGGGCCCTCCAGGGCAGAGCAGGCACCCGCGTCAAGGACTGGGACCTGGGGAGAGCAGGGACAGAGGAGGCAGACAGAATAAGGAGAGAAGCAGAGTGTGTAAAGGTTAATGCCACCACCATACGAGGTTCTGCACCTCTGTAGGCATTGGCGCGGCTTCTCCGGCGGAAGAGGCCTCTAGAGCTGACTTGTGGTCAGACGAGACCTCTGGAGCAGACTTGAGATCAGACGGGACCTCAGGAGCGTAGTGTGCAGCCCATATACTCAGAATCGTGACCGTCAACACACTGGCAGACATGACGTGACGAGGCTCTGGGAGGTCGGACGAGACCTGACTGCACTCTTGACGATCAGACGTGTCGTGACGAAACTCTGGACAGACAGCGGAGATGTGACGGGGCTCTGGGAGGTCAGACGAGACGTGACTTGACTCTGGGCGGACAGCCGAGGCGTGACCTGACTCAGGGCGGACAGCCGAGGTGTGACTTGACTCAGGGCGACTAGCTGGGACATGACTTGACTCAGAAACAACAGCAATAACTTGACTTGGCTCATTAAGAACTGCTGTGACTTGACCTGACACGTGAAGTCCAGCAGTGACTTGACTTGATCTGTGAAGATCAGCAGTGACTTGGCTCATGGAGATCAGCGGTGACCTGACTTGGCTCATGGAGATCAGCGGTGATGTGACTTGACTCATGGAGATCAGCGGTGACTTGACCTGACATGCGAAGACCAGCGGTGACTTGACTTGGCTTATGAGGATCAGCAGTGACTTGAATTGGTTAATAGAGACCAGCTGTGACTTTACTTGGCTCCAGAACGACAGCTCTGACTTTACTTGACTCAGGAACGACAGCTCTGACTTGGCTTGACTCAGGAACGACAGCTCTGACTTGACTTGACACAGGAGCAACAGCTGTAGCTTTACTTGACCTTGGAAACACAGCTGTAACTTGACTTGACACAGGAACGACTGCTGTAATTTTGTTTGACTCTGAAATGGCAGCCATATCTTGACTAGGCTCAGGAACAGCAGCTGTAGCTTAACTAGACTCAGGAAACACAGCTGCAACCTGACTGGACTCGGAAACTTGACTTGACTCAGGAAACGCAGCTGTTACTTGACTTGACTCAGAAACTTGACTTGACTCGGGAAACGCAGCTGCTACTTGACCTGACTCAGAAACTTGACTTGACTCGGGAAACGCAGCTGCTACTTGACCTGACTCAGAAACTTGACTTGACTCAGGAAACACAGCTGCAACTTGACTTGACTCAGGAAACGGAGCTGCAACTTGACTTGACTCAGGAAACGCAGCTGCAACTTGACTCGGAAAACACTGCTGCAGCTTGACTAAGCTCAGGAAACACAGCTGCGACTCTACATGGCTCGGGTATGGCAGCTGTGACGTGACGGAGCTCCGTTTTCACCGCCATTTTGTGAACGGGCTCCTCCGTCGCCACCATTTTGTGAGCGTGAGCAGATCGCGCGGCCGGCATTACTGGAACGTTGCATTCCTCCTCCGCGACACCCACAGTAAAAGATGAGCCCACAGTGAGCAAAGCATAGTCCAAAAAGGCAGCTAGTGATGAGTGCGGACCCTCGCGTCTCAGTCTCCCCTTTAACGGCTGATTTATGCCATCGCAGAAAAGGGTAGAATAATTTGAAATGGCCAGAAATTCACTGATGTGTTGCTCTAAAGAACGCGGTCCTTGTTTTAATCTGAATAGAATTTTTGTTGTGTCCATACCTGTGTCATGTCCGGGTTTTAAGCTGCTGGATCCTTGTTGGACCGAGTATTCTGTAATGTGGAGAGGGAGACGAGAGGTGAGCGGATCCAAATGCGAGCTTTTATTTAAACGATGAGACAAAGACATGGTCGAAAAACAGGCAGGGTCAACACAACAACAAACAGGTATATAGGAGCGAGGCACAAGAGTAGTTCGTGAGGCAGGCGTGGGTCAATCCGTGGCGAACATAATCCGTAAGGGAGCGAGACGAGGGAATAATCCGTGAAACGAGCCAGGGTTCAGAAGGCAGGCAGCGAGACAGTCGAGACAAGATGGCCAGGCGAGAAAGCTATACACGGGAAACTCGGGAACTAGGGAACAAGGGAACTAGGAACTAGGAACGATAACAATGATAATCACAACAATACTCCATAAGAAACAGAGGGAAAGTCCGGGGCTTTTATAGCGCCACAGATTGGTCACAGGTGCTGACCCAATCAGCACACTGAATGACAGGGAATGTAGTCCGGGGTGTAGTGCAACAGTCTGAGCTTTATGACGTGGTGAGAGCGACATCTGGTGGTGAGCGGACCGCAGGTCACCGACCAGATTCATAACAATAATAAATCAGTATATTACAATGATTTATAAAGGATCATGCGACACTGGATTAATGAGAAGACTAGAGTAATGATGCTGAAAATTCAGGAATAAATTACATTTTAAAGTATATTAAAATAGACAAAAAAAACTATATTTTAAATTGCAATAATATTTCACATTACCTTTTTTTTTTAATTTTTCAATGAATTTTCTGTATTTTTGATCAATTAAATGCAGCTTTGATTAACAGAAGAGACTTATTTAAAAAAAAAAACATAAAAAATCGTACTAATCCCAAACTATTGAACGGCAATGTAGATAATAAAAGAATATAATAAAAGAAGAAAGGAGATCTTGGTATGTGTGTATGTCTTACATTTCAGAAATTCTGCTGAAAATCCTTCACTTTGCAAAGAAGAGTGGCAACTTGGGTTCACTTCAACCGGTTTCTTCTGTACCATTTGCCCTGTTGTTTTAGATGGTACTTTTCCTTTCGACTTCTTTGTTCCTCTTTAATATCTACAAATCAGTCAGGAAACAAACAATATGTAATTCACATTAGTTTTAGCTTTTGAGACATCTGAATCATTCTCCCTTAAAAATCATCTCTCTTGTGGAGTTGAGAAACATCTTCTAACATATCTACATGTAAAATTCAGGTATTCAAATTCTTAGAATGCAACCATTACCTTTGAATGAACTACAAATCTCCATCTGTCTCCTCCTGGTAAGGTTACTCCGGAGTGAATATATGCTGCAAAAAGGCCAGACAGGAAGATGGGCTTGATTAACTCATTCTTTAAACCAAAGTTAGCAAAAAGCATTACAATCAAACAATAAGCGAATTAGCGAGTTATCAAAGGTACTCGCACGTCTCGCTGCTTACGTTAACCGCTTTAACAGCACCGTTCAGAGTTTACGTGACAGTTTACATCCTCCGTGAGCGGATGACCGCGAGTTGCGAGACTTAAGTAACGTCACGCGTTTCATTTTGGCGCCCGTGTTAACAGATGACTGCTTGTGCAAATTTGATTTACATCATAAAATAATCAAGAGAAAGTGTGCTGAACAACACGACGTTCCCGTGAATCACAACTGTTGTCGGTGAAGCGTGTAATTATTACCGTAGGAACCCAGAGATTTTCCGCCTGTAGCCGCTATGAGGCCGGGGAATGTGTGAAATCGTCCCACGACCACGCTCCTTAAACCCGGCACAAGTCTCCCTTGCGCCCCGCAGACGGAGGATTCGTTAATCTGCGGTTACCGCGAATGTAGACACCTTAATACACTACTGCAGTTACCAAACATGAAAAATTAGAAGTGAAATAAATCACTTACCGCAGTTGTGAATCGTACTTATTGCCGCTCCCGAATGTCGAACGTTGAAGAAAGTCCCACCTCTGTAGATTTAAAATTTACAGCAATATGCTGTACTTTTGCGTCAAACCACCACGTGATCAGATTATGCTTTAAAGTGCCCCTATTATGCCTTTTCAAATATGTCCTTTCATGTAGTGTGTCATGTAGCTGTATGTGGACATAAACTATCTGCAAAGTTGTGAAGCCGACAGTGCTCGATAAACAAAGTTATTGTCTATCAAAAAAAAGAGTCGGCTCACATTTACCTGAACGAGTGGTCAGGATTTCGAATCTTTTTCTGTTACGGCCACACGTCACGAAGTAACACATTTGCATAATGTTCACCCACGTCTGACGTCGCAAACAACTTGCCCGCCACATGGAAAAGTCACATGGAAATTTACATGTACATTATTACGGAAGACGCTGTATCATACGCTGTGAGTAAAAGTGTTTTATATTCACTTCCAAAAGATGATGAATCTACAAAGATTGTATTTTCTGGCAATCTTTCAAAATACGTAGTTGTGTATGTTATGTTGTGTAACAACACTGCACATGTCATGCTAACCGGCTAAATCACGCTGCTGTTGTTCTGTTGCTCAGCTGTGGACCCACTGTAGTCTGACAATTTGTGATTGATGCAGCTTGACTGTCTGTCTGTCTCATTAGTTGGAGCAGTGGCGGTTCTACACGGAGGCCTAGGGAGGCCCGTGCCTCTGTAGACATGTCCCTGGCCACCCCTGTGGCCCCCCCCGTGCTGACCAAATAAAACAATTATGAAATTATTAAGATCTTACACACGAGCGCCAAAAGCGGAACTAATGCGACGCATCGTTCTACACGGGTAAATTAGAGCAGCGCACCGAAACACTGTGGCGCTGCTCGGTGAATGAGAGCGCAGCAACAACTAACTACTCTTGGATAGAGGAGCTACGATTCATTTCTCCTGTTGCAAGAGTCGAAGGTTTGTACACTGTACTGTATTTATCTTTTTTTTTTTATGGCCCTACCTCTTTTGCACCTGCACTCACTCTTGTACATAATAAATGTTTGTATGATTTTAAAGTAAAATAAAGTTTATAATCTTTAAATATCATTTATTGTCATTTTTAATGTGCCCCTCTGGTTAAACACTGGCCCCTTCTTGGCCCCCCTAGTAAAATTTGGCTAGAACCGCCACTGAGTTGGAGTAATGATAAAGGATGGCATACGAAGCTGCTTTCACACCGAATGCGGAAAGCGCTGTGCTATGAAACCCATTCATTTCAATGCCTTCCGCCCTGCGAGGACGGCTTGTTTCGGTCTCGACCAAAGCGGACGCGCAGCGGAGCGCGCACGCCGCAGACAAAGTTCAAATGAGTTGTTCAAATGAACTTTTGCCGCTGCGCTCTGAAGGGCTGCACTGAACCCAGCGGCCAGCGCAGCGCTTTCCACGTTCGGTGTGAAAGCCGCCTTAATGCATTATACAATGTTGAAGTTTACAACATAGAGGTGTGCCCGGTTCGCTTACATAAGCAAATTGCGAGCACTTTCCAAGGTAGACCGTGTTAACATGTCGATCAGCCACTTCAGCCGTTTCATCGTCATACTCTGGCTGGAATTGTTATGGCAAAATCGATGCCATCTTTTCTATGTATTGACAAGTCTCCAGTGCTGTCAGTCAGTTATGGCAATGGGCGTTTCGTTTTCTGACACGCTGTACGCGGTAGACCAATCATAAAGGACTGCGTCATCTGACCAATCACAGCAGTGAGGGCTCACGGAAAGGAGGGGTTTAGAGAGACTGATTCTTCGAACTGGTTTGCAAGAGTCGTTTATGAATCATTTAGAAATGGGGTAAAATTAAATATATTTTTGGAGAAAACTGAAGTGTTTTTTGACCTTGCATACATGTAAACCTGTTTTGGGAGTCTATTAAAACAATATTAGCAACCTTTAAAATGGCATAATAGGGGCACTTTTAGCATTTCTTGTTAAAGATGTTTTTTTTTATCTCATAGTTTTTTAATTGCAGGTGATTTGTTATTTATTATATAAAGACTGTGTTTGTTTCATTTATATTTGTGTAAAAGTCTATCTAATACCGAAACACTTGTTAAAAATAAAACAGCTGACTATATTTGGTCATACAACTATGGTGAATGTATTTCTTCAGACAATAATTTAATCTGATTTGAGTTCTATGCTGATTTTGAGTGCTAGCTTGATTTTATGCTATACTTTATACTGCAATTTATTTTAGACTCTTCTCAGATATATTATCATTAACAACTAGAATAACTTAAGATGTATCATCTAGCCTACCTGATTATGATACTAAACTTACCTTGAATTGAACCTTGTCAGTAAGTGAAACAAACTGATTAATTTGTAATTAGGTCAAATGGACACCAGCTTGGTCAGGCTGGGAGACCAACTAAAACCAGCTACTTCCAGCTACTTCCTTCTTAACCACCTAAAACCAGCCTGGCCAGGCTGGGAGACCAGCTAAAACCGGCTAATTCCATCTTAACCAGTTACTTCCAGCTAAAACCAGCTACTTCCACCTTAAACCAGCTAAAACTAGCTACTTCCAGCTAAAACCAGCTACTTCCAGCTTAAACCAGCTAAAACCAGCTACTTCCAGCTATTTCCATCTTAACCAGCTAAAACCAGCCTGGCCAGGCTGGGAGACCAGCTAAAACCGGCTAATTCCAGCTTAACCAGTTACTTCCAGCTAAAACCAGCTACTTCCACCTTAAACCAGCTAAAACTAGCTACTTCCAGCTAAAACCAGCTACTTTCATCTTAAACCAGCTAAAACCAGCTACTTCCAGCTACTTCCATCTTAACCAGCTAAAACCAGCCTGGCCAGGCTGGGAGACCAGCTAAAACCGGCTAATTCCAGCTTAACCAGTTACTTCCAGCTAAAACCAGCTACTTCCACCTTAAACCAGCTAAAACTAGCTACTTCCAGCTAAAACCAGCTACTTCCAGCTTAAACCAGCTAAAACCAGCTACTTCCAGCTATTTCCATCTTAAACCAGCTAAAACCAGCCTGGCCAGGCTGGGAGACCAGCTAAAACCAGCTACTTCCAGCTAAAACCAGCTAAAACCAGCCAACCAGCTTAAGCTGGTTTTAGCTGTTTTTTTTCAGCAGGGAATTCAATCGTTATTTGGTGAAAATGCACTCAAACATCATGCATGTTCATGTACTGTACATAATTGATTCTCTCATGTCCTGTGGCCAATTTCAATTTCATTTTCATTTTCAACTTTCAACTTTGTTTTTGGGTGAATTGTTCCTTTGAAGAAAAATTGCTATACTGTATCCACTGCACTGCCCTATGCGAACTACCTCTGTATAGGATGTGAAGCAATTTCTACCGGCTACATGTTCAAATTTGAGAATACTTCTACTCAAGGGCTATTAGTTTTTATAGGAACATTTTTACTTCTACAGCAGTTTTTTATTGGTATTATTATTATTAAATTATACTTTGAGAATTTGTCTTGTAGACTGTAGCATTAATAGTGTAGATATGGCATGTCTATCTTTGACTGGATAGCTTTGTGCGAAGAGTAGCAGTTAACATCTATTTATTATTTAATGTTTCCTGTTCATGATCTTTTTTCATTGATGCACATAGGATTCTAGCCTTGTTGTGTTTTTTTATCATGTCATTTGTGCAGCTGACAAATTACAATGAATATTTTAAGAATTTGAATAATTTCTTGATCATTTTACTTCTTGGTAAAACACCATGACATTTTATAAACATTGACCAAAAACGAGTGAAGGCGTGCAGTTTTGCGTGGTGCTGACGTACTGATTTAAATGCTCTTTGCAGTTCCTTGTTCAGGATGTGTGTTGGGTTTTCTCGGTAAGACACAACGTGGTTGCATCATTTCTATCAGGGCTGTTGAGAGGTTCACAAACTCCTCTACCAAAGGCATCGGTGAGTAAAGCCAGTATTTGATGCTCAGAATGAACCTCAATCCAATGTATATTAATTGTGTTGTGTTTGCATTGTTTGATTTTAGTGCATCTCAGCAACCGAGCGGACACCAATGGATAATTATGACGGCTTGGTAAATTTTTTTTCAAATGACTCCAATGACACGGGATACCCAAAAGTTATAGATGAAAATGTTGTTTTATGCAAGAAAAGCGATGTGGTTCAGTTCGGCGCAGCATTTCTCCCAGCTTTCTACTATGCTAACTTCTTAGTGAGCTTGGTTGGAAATGGATTGGTGCTGTGTATCATCTACAAGTATGAGAAGCTCAGCACGGTTACCAACATATTCTTGCTCAACCTCGTCATTTCGGATCTCATCTTCGCCTCCAGCCTCCCTTTCTGGGCAGTCTACCATAAATCTGAATGGATCTTTGGCAGGGGGCTTTGCAAACTGGTGGGAAGCTGTTATTCCATCGGCTTCAACAGCTCTATACTTTTCCTCACCCTCATGAGCTTTGACCGGTACCTCGCTGTGGTCCATGCCATCACGGCGGCCCAGCTCAGAAGACCGGCTTATGCATTCATGTCGTCCATCATCATTTGGGTGTTCAGTATTTTGGCTAGTATAAAGGATATCGTTTTGCACGACGTGATGGACGGCGGGGAAGGTTTGCTATGCGAAATGACCGGTTACCACCAGAAATTCCTCACAAAATGGGAACTCTTTGGTTATTATCAGCAGTTTTTCCTTTTTTTCTTGGTGCCTCTGGCAATCGTCTTGTACTGTTACACACGCATAACCATCAGGATCATGTTCACTCGCATGAGGGAGAAATGCAGGGCGGTCAAGCTCATCTTTGTCATTGTCTTCACCTTCTTCATCTGCTGGACACCTTACAACATCGTCATCCTGTTGAAAGCCATCAAGACGTCCTTTGGAGATCAGAACGATTGCTCAAACACCCTCGACTATGCACTGTACGTGACGCGAAACTTTGCCTACCTGTATTGCTGCATCAGCCCTGTCTTCTATACGTTTTTGGGGAAGAAGTTTCAAAACCATTTTCTGACGCTTTTGTCCAAGCGTATACCGTGTCTGAAGATCGATGTTGCTAGGCTGTCAACAACAAGTAAAACCACATCAATTCGGAGCCCAAACACTGACTACTGAGCGTTTATGTGACTAAGAAGACACTTGTGGTTTGTATGTGTGGTTTGTCAGGAGCACATAAAAATTCAAAATGTAATGTTTGTTTTGAGCTTATGTTCAATAATTTCTCATTCAATGCATATATGCATTGATCAATAGAGTCATATTTTACTGTCCATTTAATGTAAATATGTAAATTTTCATTTCAAATATCCTTTTGATTATATCAAAAGCAGAAAAAAAAGTAAAGTAAAAATAAATAAAAAAAATAATTTTTAGCTTCTATGGTAAAACATTGTCTTTGTGCAACTCTAGTTCTAATCTATGGGTTCCTTAAATCTCTCCTTACTTATGTAATTTTTTGTTTTGTGTAAAATATATTGTTGTAAAGACTTCTATATGTAGGTTGCAGTTTTTTTTTTTAGTGCTATTAATTGCTGGTGTGTTTTGCTAAAAAAAAATGTATATATATTAGTGACGGGAAGATTCTTTATACCATCTTTTCTCTCTATTTGTTGACTTCTTTGAACATTGTAAAATTCACACGTTTGCCCCTTTTAAAGGTTTCTGAAATTAGTAAACGTCCTGTCGTTTAACACCTAAATACATCCTGTTCACCAGATTATTATGATTCATCAGTTCTTAATTTTGAGCATGAACTCACTGTCTGCATTACATTCTTTTGGTTCTGTAAAATAACTCATTTTAATGCATGACAATAAATAATTCTAAATTAACTCTTTGGTTGTGGTTGTTTTCTTTTAAGACACAAGCATCTTTTTTTATCCATCATGTTTTCTTTTTAGCTCTCTTTTCATTGCATCATACTGACTAACCATCTTTGTAGCTGATACTTTTCTTATTAGGAATGGCTTAGTTAAATCTCTTGAATTTCCAGGTCACACTGTTGGTTGGATGTCATTTTGGCTGGTTATTATTTAACAAGTGAATCCAGTCAGTTTTTGTCTGTGAAGCTCAGTAAAATGTTTATCTACCAGATCTTGCCAAATACGACTACTGCAGAATTCTACATTAATATACAATAGTTCAAAAGGAAAATTACATATAGCCTATTATAGGGCTGTTCGATTCTGAAATTCTTGGAACTGATTTCAGTTCCTGAGAATTCTGAGAATGGATTCTTTGCTGCTGTTTTCAATTCTTGTTTTTTCTTAGCGAAAGATTGTGAGATTGTCAAGCTAATCTCGCCGGGACCACAGTACAGTGTTTTCATGACACGTCATCAGTTGGCCATATTGGTGGCACAGAACATAAACAATGCCACTGAACTGAACAAAACTTGCATATTTTGCTGATTATTGCTGCTGAAAATGGTCAGTTATCATCATGTTTTGGGCTGTACTAATCGGTCAGACCAGAAAAAACATTTCAAGTACTATAGACTGCCAAAAGTTATAACAAATCAAGGAGAAGAGTGCAAAACTGAGGAACTGAGGAATGTTTGTGGTTGGCCAAACTGAATCAGGATTTCCAGGGCAAGAATCTTGACAACATTTGTGTTTGTTCTTATTTCCGGTGAGATAGGTGAAATATTATGCTATTATCTCAATTAATACTGCTCGTATGTGTCTTTATTACCTATTAATTTTAGTTTGTCAAAATATTGCGCCTTTTTCTGCTTACTAAGTCCTTCTCTATATGATTAAGCAGTTTCTACATGTTTTTTTCCATGGTTTAGACAGCAGAAATTAGCAGAACAATGTATTCAGTAGTACATTAACCGTGCAATCTATGCTGTTGTTTTCATCCAAGTATTGCCAATATGGCCATGTATCAGGGTTACTGACCAAATTGTGACGTATGAGCATTTATTTAATCCCTCTATAAGAAATATGTCCTAGTGACATCATTACTTGGCGGAGCAGAGAACCGGTTCATTGAACGAACTCAACCCTGGCATTGGTTTTTATAGGTTCTTGTTCATACAAAAATTAATTGAAATGAACAAACCTAACTGTGGAAATAAACCAGACTTCCAGAGACGAACTGATGATTAGCTCTGAATTGGAAAAAGGAACTTAAAGAGGAATTGATTCTACTTGTTAGAAATGATTACAACCTTTGGAATCCACTTTTTATAACCTTTAATGTACTTAATCATTTTAACCCTTATATGCTGTTCAGGTCTGTGGGACCCCTTTTCACTTTTTGTCAAAAGAAAAATGATACGCAGAATTATTTTTTCAAGCTCTTAGTCATTGGCCTTGGCTCATTTTCTGTGAAGAACATATATCAGAACAAATTTTCAGTGACTACTCACTGTACACCCCCCTACACACTTTTGTTACATACATGATGTTCGGGTACACTGGACCCGGAGATAATAAAACAGTGGAAATTTTAGGTCCTGTATAACTTCACTCTGTACCCCTGTTGTCTGGGCCTGCTATTAGTATGTGTATGTGTGTTTCTGTGTGTGTATGTGTGAATATGTGTGAGGGAGAGTCTGAGAGAGTGTGAGTGTAAGTGTGAGTTGTGTGTTTCTGCTCCTGCCATTCCCACACAAGGTTGTAGCACTTAAATACATAAATGTGATCTAACAAAGCAAAAGGGCAAATATCAGCCAAACATTCTGTTTATATTGCTTGTAATTGGGATGAAGTACACATCTGTTGAATATTTCAACATAATTTTTTTTAATTGTGTTGAATTAAAAGCCTAAAAACACAGCGGGTCCACCAGACCCACGAACACTAGCTGAGTAACAAAAACATGAACACCATACAAGGGTTAACGGAGGCACTTGTTTATCAATGGAGTTAACCAGTCCTGATTTTTTTATGACTTTGCAGGTGGCAGCGGAACTAAGTTGGAGGGTTTGGCTCATCGTGTGTACTACCACAGATATAAACGCTCATTTGGTTTCAGCTCAACTGTGAGATTTTCTTCCACTTCAAGTCGCTTCATTCCAGCTTTTGTTTTCGGAGCTCACATGTGAGCCTCCATTTTCAGTTGATAAAGAGAGCTGGCACTTCACAATTATCTCCAAGAGGTCTTTGGATTCAGCCGAGGTTGTCATGGCTATCTTCCAGTTGTGTGTGATCTGGGTCATCTTGTCCTTATTGTATCCAACGCTTTTAATGATTTTCTTTTGGCAGGTCACTGGTGTATTGCTGTCATTAGTTATGGTTTTAATGTTCTCCCAAATGCCAAAGGCTGGGCCTTTAGTCAATGAAAGCCCTCCGGGAAGGAAGTTAAGGATATCGGGATAAACAGAATAGACAGCAGTGCACTCATCTTTGTTGAAGTTGGTCCCTTTGTAGTACTCAACTCCCCACTCTGAGGACGGGCTTAAGGAAGTAGTAGTGGTTTGGCAGGCCCCAGTAATACAGACCATCTCTGCAGTTGGGATGCAGTGGGTATTCTACAGCATCCGAGTCTCGATTCATGTTTGTTGTTCTTCGGTAAGTACCCTTTCCTTGGAAGATGATGTAAAACTTGCCAAAGGCCCTGAGGTAGTGGTCTCCACCCTGGCAGTTGGGATGAAGGCTGTAAACTACGCCATTGCTGTATGTCGTCAGGTTGCTGACTCTGAGGTAGGACTTGCCTTTGATGATGTAAAAGTAGCTGTCTCCACTACCGAAGTAATGGTCTCCATTTTGGCAAGCAGGGTGCGAACTCAAAATAGTGATGTCTAAAGCTTTATTAAAATTACTTGACTACTATTTCCTCTCAAGAAACTCACCTATGATATACATCAAAAGTCTGATGATTTTTGGCAGTTATGGACACCTTTTTGGTGCTACATTAATAATTTCTCTTGACTCTCTATTTTATGGTGCATATTTAGTCCCTAGCCTGATTGTGTTAATTTGTTTACTTGTTGTATTTTTCCCATTATTTCTTACTGTATACCTGAGACTGTATTTATATGTGCATGTGTATTAAAATAACCGATGATTAATAAAGAAATTAAAAAAAAAAAAAAAATTACTTGACTGCATATAACAGCCGAGATCAGAGCGGATTATATAATAGTAGTCGTTCATGCCGCAGAAGTCAGTACCTTTAGATTTGTTCTTGGGAATAATTCCCTTCATCATGCTTGAACCTGCAATACAGAATCAGCCAAGCGTTCAATCTCCATCCCTAATGGAATGCTGTCATTCTACTTGTACTATAGAGTGAGCTGACTACCAAAACATTGTCTTTATTTACCAAAGAGGAAAAAAGAAAGTTAATCTTTGCTATAATCCTGAGCGTTTATTTTAGTATGATTAATACTTTTGCAGGAAACTCTAATAAGTAATGTTTTGTTATGAGGTATATCATTTATATTTCTCAAAACAAACTCATGGCTTATGCATATTTGTTTTGTCGTGATTACTTAAAGCTGTGCTGATGACCTTCATCCAGCAAATGTGGAACATCAACTTCCACGTCCCTTCCCTGTTCAGCGGACACTGAGCTGGTACAAGTATCAGAGTCGGAATTCTAAACATCCAGAGAATATTGAACTCCAGACAAAACACTTGAGTCATTTGGCTGAGTCAGGGCAGTTGGGCTGATCAGACTGCATAACCCAGTGAGCTGTTCTCATATCACTGTCGGGATGATCAGGCAAGTCTGAGGTTGAATCAAATGAATAAGATGGTAAATTGACTGCATCTTTGCAAAGAAAGTTAACAGGGAGTAAGAGATTCCTGTGCACAGTCTTTTCTCTGCCTGTTTCTGTGTCTCTTATCTGACATTAATGGGTGACCTCACAGACATTACTTCGTAGAGATTGGACTCCCACTTATCCACGATTTTCCGTTTGCCACACTCACCACGATTTGCCAGAAGGACTCTATCACCGACAGTCAAAGGTGATCCTTTCACTTTCTGATTGTAGATCCTTGCATGCCAAGCTTGCTCGGTAGAACTGTGCTTCTGTGCAATTTTTGCAGCTTCGTCAAGGTCACATTTGAGCCTGGATACGAAATCCGAATATCTCACAACAGTATCATCTCTGAGAACATGTTGGAACATCACATCGATGGGAAGACGCGGGACTCTCCCAAACATAAGATAGAAATTTCTTAATACCTACCATATCCAACATCTCCTTCATTAATCTGCTCTCAAAACTGGGACCTTGATCTGAATGCACACGCCTAGGGAATCCGTAAACACAGAAGAGGCCGTTCCATAAATGATGGGCAACCTGCTGTGCAGACTGGTTCTTACAGGGGAAAGTGTAGGCTAATTTGGTGAAATGGTCTATAACGACTAGAACATCAACACTCTTATCACCCTGCTCCGCTGTCTAGAAATCGATGCAGATGAGTTCCATCGGCTCAGAAGTATGTATGTTCTCAAGAGGAGTGCAATCCTTTGGTTCAGGAGTCTTGCCTACGATACATCGCATACAATTCCTCACATAATTCGCTATGTCGCGTTCCACACCTGTCCAAAAAAACATTTCTCTGACCAATGAAAGTGTCCTGCAGCGACCTTGATGACCAGCCGCATCATGCAGATCATGAAGCACTTGAAGCATGCCGTCTCTGATGATAAGTTTATTCCAATGCTTAAGAAACCTTATGACAGGGCGAGACTCACTAGAACGCTCTTGCTTGTCAGGACGTCATTGTCGTTGAATGTAAAAGAGTGCTCTGCTCACAGTGTTATCCTGTTCTTGTGCAGTTGACAGAGTGCTCACATTGAGTGCAGTAGTCTGGTCCACATTGACCAAGTGTGGAATGGATTCCACGCCCATCATCCATCCTACACCTCCAAAACAATGTTTGTCTAACACTGCAGCTACATCTTGTTAAAGCACCTTCCGTCAACTGACTTTGGCCCCTAACTCCAGTCTCATCAGGAGGATCATCAACAGGACTTAGTACTTGACCTTTAGTGGTAAGTCGGAAAGAATCCTGAACGACTTGATCTACAACTCCATTAACCTGACTGAGCAAAGAGTGGTAAGGTTCCGTTACAAGTCGATGGCTTACACTAGACCGGACAAAAGGTTCCCTGCTCAATGCACCAGCGACAATGTTCTTGGAGCCGGTTATGTATTTCAGGTCGAAGCTGAAGGAGGCTAATTTAACAACCCAGTGTTGCTCACAGGCATCGAGTCTTGGCTTGGTAAGTGTGTAGGCGAGGGGATTATTATCCGTCCAAGCTGTAAAATGATGGCCCTTCAACCAATGATGGAACTTGTCACATACCGCCCACTTAAGCGCAAGGAATTCTAGCCTGTGAGCTGGGTAATTCATCTGGGTAGAGACAGTGTCTTGCTGGCAAATGCCACTGGTCTGGCCATAGTGCCAACCTCAGGGATTTGGGAAAGAACAGCTCCCAAGCCATCAAATGAGGCATCTATAACCAATATGAATGCAGTTTTTAACACCTCATATAGAGAAATATGACCCTGGACCACAAAACTAGTCATAAGTGTAAATTTTTCGAAATTGAGATTTATAAATCACCTGAAAGCTGAAAAAAAATAAGCTTTCCATTGATGAATAAGACAATATTTGGTCAAAATACAAATCTGAAATATGATGGTGCAAAAGAATTCTAAATATTGAGAAATTAAAAAGTAAAGTTGTCCAAATGGAGTTCTTAGCAATGCATATTACTAATAAAAATTAAGTTCTGATATATTTGCAGTACGAAATTTAAATATCTACTTGGAACACGATCTTTACAGTATCCTATTTATTTTTGACATAAAAGAAAAATTGATAATGTTGTGTACAATACAATGTATTTTTGGCTATTGCTACAAATATACCTGTGCTACGTTTTTGCTTTTGTGGTCCAAGGTCACAAGTAAGTGTAATGTTATGGGATGCTAGGACATATTTTGCAATACTTTTAATGATTACAATATTTTAGAAATATATTTCTCTTACAACAACTTCCAATATTTCTGTTATAATTTTCTGAACAGTACTTTTCATAATTTCATCCTTAGGTTCTACGACGAATTAACCAGATTAATTCCCTCCAATATGCATGGTTCACCATCCAGGTTTTGAACCCAACTGCTTAAATCCATATACCCTGCAGAACATTTACAACATATATAGAAGTGACTATGGCCCAATAAGGCACAGAGCAAAAGAGAAGTGTGTCTTACTTGATAAAGCAAATTTTTTTTACAAATTAATATAACTACAGTGTTTTTACATAAAATGACAATTTAATGCATTTTTGTTCTGAAATGAAGTTTTATTTATAAAAAATTAGTAAAATAGCAGTGTACACATTTACATTTTGGGCATGAATATGAAATATTCTGTGTTTGGACTGTAGGCAGTTTCATTTTCTGTCGTATCGCAGCTTTGTTAGCTGGTGCTGGGGCTACTTGGGTCGACATGTCCGAGTTGTGATTCCGTCCTATGTTGTAGCCCGGATACGCCAGGAGTATCCAGACTCGGCTGGTCAGTATGTTGGCTTCCAACCACTTCTTGAGTGAACCTAGAGAAATGGCGGCCAACCGTTTCCTCCTTTGATGGTCTCTCAAACTCCGAACTAAGATCTGTGGGAATGGGGATTGTCTTTAACTGACTGACAAATAGAGTGGAGTCGACAATCACCTCCTCGAAGACGAGGCTCAATAGCTCCTCAACGTAATCTGCCCACAAATAAGGACTGTCAAATACGTATATAGATATTTTACTTTATTGCAATAAAAACAGTTTCATAACTTACTGTATATTGGATCTGTTTTCAAAGGCCTCACAGTGCATTCTCCCTTTTTGGACTTGGGGAAGATCATTTTGTGCACCGCCTCTCCTGCTGAGGTTGTGGCTTGTTCTCTGTTTGCATTCTCGTTGTGATGCAGTACTGCAAGGTACAATCTGCAAGAACAAACATCCAATAAATAAAAAGCTCCACTACAGAATGTTTAAGAATAGTTTTTAAAATCTGTAGTACCTGCACAACATTCCCATGAAAGGGAACACTACATTTTTGGGTGTGAAGCGGAGGATCAGCCTGTGGAAAGCCTCTAGTGATGAAGTTTGAAAATGGTGACTCAGCTTCCCCACATCTTTGAGAACCCTTGTGTTGCATAGGACTTTTTCGACCTTGTGGAGTGCCAGTGATTCTATATTGTAATGAAAATGTATTATTGTACAATGCATGACTATGCAAATGGTAAAAAAAAAAATTAAGTGAGTTATAAATAGTGTTGTAGTAATAGTACAGCACATGTTAAACATTACTCAAATTTGATAGCATAGAATGAACATTTATATTTACCTGGTTGAAACCATTTCTTTGGATCATTATACCCAATCAGGATGTGCACATCTTGGAAAAATGGAATTGTTGTGAACATGCACATTCTGAAGATGGTTCATCAGTGAAGTCCACTTGGCCACCTTTTCTGGTCCTGATGTGGATGAAGAAGCACACCAGTAAACATGGTTCCTAATGCTACGCTGCCACCTCTTCAGCAATGCACAGTCCTTGTTTTTCGACAGTTTTTGTAACTTCTTAGACAGACCTGATTTACACAAAGTAAGGGATTAGTGGCAAAAACATTCAAAACCCACACTATATTATTTAGTTGACTAAATAACTACGTGCAAGGATGAACACTAACCTTTTTCAAAATGCCACACATCAGAATTGTGTTACTTTACGCTCCCTCAGATATTTCTGGATCTGTGGATGACGATCAGTGACAATGTAGTCCACCACTAAACTGTTACTCTCCAATAGATCCAGACATCTCTTCAGGCCTTCTTTCTCCATGTAACAACTTCCGCCAACTTCATTGCTCTAGGTATGCAGGAAAACAATTTTTGTAACACACATAAGCAATAAAATATGTTAGAGGTCAATCATGTTTTTATATAAAATAGGTAACACACCTGAACAAGCTGGAGGTCCAAAATCGTGTTGATCTCCATGTGCATTACTGTGTAGCTCCCGTATTTGGCTGAATGCCCTACATATCATGACAAAGATGATGACATAATTAGGTTTCAAAATGTGATTTCACACGGTCCATCAATACGTAAACATTTTATTTTAAAATGTATTTCTGACAGACTAATGGCTTACCTGGTGAGTCTGCACGCATGTCTCCAGCTATTGCAATGTTTCCCATTTGTTGGAACCTCTGGAACAGATTTTGTTGTTGACTTTTCCAAGTGTGTATGATGGCTGGCTCTAAGAAACTACGACAATGTCTTCTGAAAGTGTCATATTGGAAAATTTGCAACTCCATGGCCTTGCAAATCTATAAATACAGAAAAGTAGTAAAATGATAATATAGAGAACACTGCCAGAAATGGTGCAGACTTACAGTTTTATTCATGTGTACCTTTTGTACTTGAATGAATGATCCTCCTGTAAAGTAGGTGGCTGCAGATAAGAGAAGGTTTCCAACAGGTGTACTGCCAACTATCGGCTGGCTCTGCCATTTCCTGAGGTAACTGCATTTTGGGCAAAGCTGGCTCATTGCCACAAATGTACCCACTCGGCGTGTTTGCACATCAGACTTTGACTTGCATATGGGACAAGTTGCAAAAAGCTCATGCAGACAGGTTTTTGAAAACCATATACTTTTTGTCACATTTTTTTAGACTACATTGGGCCCACAGCTGAACAACAGAACTACAGAAACGTGATTTAGCCGGTTACCAAGACATGTACGGGGTTGTTACACAAGATAAGGTACACAACTACGTATTTTGAACGATCGCTAGAAAATACAATCATCAATTATTAATCATACTTACAGGTAGAAGTTCAAAGGAGCAAGCCGGTCCAAATAAACTGGGCACTGATCCATCTTTTAAGACCAAGCGTTTGGTGAATCCCGCGTTGTACTCCCCAAGATTGGAAAAGCAGTCATCAGTAAAATGACGCGAACACAACACAAGATTGGAATTGTACTGCTGAGGTGTTGAAAAAATGAATGTTAACCACTGATTCTTTGTAGATTCATCTTTCGGAAGGGCATATAAAACAAATTTACTCTCACAACACAGGATACAGCGTCTTCTTGACATGATGTAATCCACATGGAAATTTTACTGTTTGTGGGCGGGCAAGTTGTTCTCGACGTAGAACGTGGGTGGACATTATGCAAATGTGTTACTTCGTGACGTGTGGCCGTAACAGAAAAAGATTCAAATTCATGAGACTCGTTCAGGCGAATGTGAGCCGACTCTTTTTTTGATAGAAAATAACTTTCTTTATCGTGCACTGTCGGCGTCACAACTTTGCAGATAGTTTATGTTCACTTACAGCTACATGACACACTGCATGAAAGGACATATTTGAAAAGGCATAATAGGGGCACTTTAATCAATTCCAATTTAAACACTGAATTACTAGTCGCTAACAGTAATATTTTTTCTCTTTAAAAAATGGAATTCACTACAGGCTTCAATATTACAAAAAGAAAAAAAGAAGTAGATCATTGCTCATGGTATTGTAATAATGCAATAAAATAAGTTCATTCTTGTATGCATGCACAGTATAACCACACCTGAATTATTTAATTGCTTCTTACACATTACACAACCAAGATACTTCTATTATAGTAACATGAAAAGTAAAACAATTATAAATTAATATCTTACTTACATCGCATCTGCTCTTATTAGCAAAATACTTTGCAGTTTTCAGTCAGTGTTTTCAGTTCGCACTGAGCACATGGCATACTCTGGTCAAGCCAGCCACGTTTTGTAAGTAAACAGTCACACCTTTTTTGCTTGCGCGTCTAATCGCATACTTACGGTATGGGTGCTGGGAGCGGTCAAAATGGATGTAAAGACGCTGTCAGAACGGCGTTTTCTTTATGCTTTAGCTAATATTTTCATGATATGTTCATGAATATTACTGCATAAAATCTAATTTAACCCTTAAAAGACCATAAAGCGACATCAGAATAGTTACTTATTGCTATTTTCCATCAGAATGTAAAAAATAGTAGTACAATTAAAGATTTTTTTTTAAATTGATTTGAATGATTCTGAATACATCACATACTATATACATACTAATCATCATATATATATGTATATGTGTGTGTGTGTGTGTGTGTGTGTGTGTACGTGTGTGCGTGCGTGAGTGTCTATTTAGCACTCTTGATATTTTAGAGTGTCACCCCTTGATTGCTGTGCACTTTTTTCTGCACAGTGGCTGATTTGTAGTTTGTACTACCAAAAGATTCTCAGAGTTTTCATATTTTTCCGTATTTCTCATTCATTTCCTATGTCAGTCATTTTCGACAGGGAAGGAGACAATTGTGACTTCTTTTTTGAGCGACCTTTAACATATCCGAATCATGTCTTTGATTTTTGTGTGTGTGTGTTCACATAGATAATGCAACAAAAGTCACCAAGTGTCATCTCATTCCAATGAAGCTATGATTTTTAAAATTTCAAAATATAAATGTTTTAGGTCAAAAAGGACCGAAGAGGCCCAGAGGGTTAAGTAGTTTCTTAAAATGTGTATTGATCATGATTAGGTTTCACTCAGGCACCAAAGAAAAAGTAAAAAAAAAAACAAAGATCACATCATTGACTCCATAGCTACAGTGTTACAAACTATAGAAACAACTTTCAGAGAACAAGAAGCACTCTGTGTCCAGAAGCAAAGGGAGTATGAAGAAAAGTTGCACAAAGGGGCAAAGGAAGAGCAGAAGGGGGAAAGGGCAAGTATGACGGCTATGTGGAAGGAGTTGATGGTGTTTCAAGGGAACCTAATATAATCAACATAATCATCACAGCCAACGCTTCTCTGCTCCAACTCCTAGCAATAGCTACATGGCACCATACCACCCACCAGAACAAGATGCAGAGGCCTCACTCCATCCTCAATTCAAATCTTCGTTCTTAGAAGATTTGCAAGACAAAACCAAAATAAAAGTTACATTTTTTAAAAAATATGGCTACGTGTTTTGAATCACACATGTCAATGTTCCTGGTGTTTCTGCAAACCAAAGTGTATTCTGTGTACTACAATAATTTCTGCAGCAGGGATATTCAATTAGTTTGTCATGGGGGTCAGTTCATGAAAAGCATCATAAATGAGATATGGCTTGCAATACAAGTAATAATAATAGGAGCTCAGGGCTCGCAAAATCGCTAGCCTGACGTCCCGGGGCTATTGTGTCTTCCAGTCGGGCTACCAAAATGTATCTCCGTCCTGCCCGTCGGGCTATCTTACAGGGAGGAACAATATATTTTAATGCTTTTGCATTCTCTTACAAATATAGTTGGGTAATTATGTTCTATGTAGTTTTCGGTGGCAACGGGGAGCCACTATAAATATGTGGAATATTGAAATTTTTTGAATTCGCGCTCGCTTTTTTTAAATCTTACTTTAACTTTTGATTCGCCATTGCGCGAACGGCAGTACTGATTGGTCAGGGACGTATTTGTTGCGCACCAATGCCTACGAGATCGTCCTGTCAGTCATTACTATCCTCACTTGACACGTGAAATCTCTCGCAGCAGGCTTAAACGAGATAGAAATTGTTTGCGCAGTGGAGAGAATTTCGAATATCACGTACGTTTATGTGTGTGCGTGTGTGAAAATAAGCGCATGGATTTACGGAGGTATTTTAGTTCTGCTGGGCCAAATAAGACAGATCGGGGTGAAGAAGGGACAGTCAAAGAAACGCAGACTGCCACAAAGCGGAAAAGTTCAGAAAAATCAGTCTATGAGGCAAAAAGAAAGCGCAGCTTTTTGGTTTCATGGACAAAAGATTTTCTGTGGCTGGAACACGATAAACTAAATAACTTAATGTTCTGTGTCGTGAGTTTCCCTCGATTTCTGACTCGACAAGTGCGTTTGTTACTGGGACCAGTAATTTTAGGAAAGACCCCATCAGAACCTATGAGAAATCCCTGCATCACAAGAAATGCATTGGTGCTCAGTCTGCAGCATCTTTCCCAGAACAAACACCAATTGCAAAAAACATACTAAAAATAAACCAAGCACAACAGAAAGTCCTGAAAAAACTTTTCAGAACAGCATACTACATTGCAAAAAGTGAATTGCCATTGGCAAAATTTAGCAGTCTTTGCAAACTTCAAAAAGCTAATGGCCTAGACCTTGGTTCCACTTACCTCAATGACCACGCTTGCAGAGAGTTTATTGGAGCAATAGCACAAACTTCAAGAGACCAGATCGAAAAGGAAATTCAAGAAAGCAGGTTCTATTCTTGCAGATGGCAGTACAGACACTGGTATAATAGAACAGGAGTTGGTTCATGTCAGGTATGTGAGAGATAATGGTGACATATCCACATACATGATCAAATGTCAGCCAATCAAGAGTGCAAATGCTGCAGGTATTTTAGAGGCTATTGATGAGGCAGTGAACACCATGAGTATCAGAGAAGACACATGGAAAAAAAAAGTAGTGTGTGCGAATTTTGATGGTGCTGCAGTGATGATGGGTGTGAAAACAGGAGTAGCTGAGAGACTGAAACAGAGAATACCCCACATCATAACAATCCACTGTGTGGCACACAAATTAGAGCTAGCCGTGCTGGATAGTGTGAAAGGCTGTGAGTACCTGGTGAAATTTGAAGATACGCTGAAAACCATCTTTAAGATGTACTACTATTCCCCAAAGAAGCGAAGAGAACTGACAGAAATAAGTGAACTGTTAAATGAGAAAATGGCACATTTCAGTGGCCTGAAGAACACACGATGGCTTCCAAGCCGGCTGAGATGTCTAAAGGCTGTGGAAAAAAATTACACTCCCACTGTTGTTCATATGGAGAACATGGCAGAAGGAAGTGATATCAAGTCAGAGGATGCAGCCAAAGCAAAGGGGGTGGTGCAGGAGATGAAGAGTGAGAAATTTGTTCGCTTCCTGCGTTTCATGTTGGACTACAGTACCATCTTATCCAAGTGCAGTACTGATTTTCAGCATGACAACTTGAACATCACACGAACAAATCAGTTAGTTGAGAGCACCACATCACGCTTAATTGGCCTGAAAACAAAACCAGGAGAATACCAGAAAACTTTGGACACAAAGTTCACAGTGAACGAGGATGGCAGCATTTGCTACTGTGGAACTCAGCTCACAAAAAGCCAGCGACCTGCTAGAAGAGGTGAGGGCACAGACAAAGACACCCTTGGTGCAGAGATTCAGAAGATTATTGACAACACAGTCAAGTACATGGACAGCAAATTTAAAAATCTGTGTGAAAAGCCTCTCTCTTTTTTTAAGGTTTTTGACCCTTCCACTCTTCCCTGCCTCAGAGAAGAGCTGGCAAATAATGGGGATGAAGAGGTGAATTATCTTGTCACACATTTTGCCAGTTTGCTAGATGAGGAAGAGAAGAAGAAAATTCCACAAGAATGGATGGATCTAAAAATGTGGCTTGCAGAACACCGGGGCAGCAAGCTAGATTGCTTGTACAGGGATCTCCTCTCTGAGAATCCAGAACACCTCTCGCATATCTTGCTGCTGGTGAAATTAATGCTGACACTTAGTCCATCGACAGCCATCTGTGAGAGAGGATTTTCCTGCATGAACCGAGTCAAGACAACACATCGTACCTCTCTACAGCCCGAAACACTGAATGACTGCATGCAACTCTCCATAAATGGAGAATCAGTTGAATCTTTTTGCCCTGACAAGGCAGTTCGGTTCTGGATGTTTTCTGGAAAAGGCTCAAGACACCTGGAACATAAAACCCCGACAAGAACAAAGAGCAGAGAAGTGGAGACTGATGCACAGGAGGAGAAAGGTGATGAAGGAGATGCTATGCCCTCAACGTCGAGTGGCATTGTCTCATCCGTGACCTCAGTTGAAATTTCATATTCAGAATCTGACTGATTCATGTTATACATTTTTCTTACAAGTTCATAGAAATTTCTGTTCAGTTAGAACCAAATATTTTAGTTGATGATTGTAATTTGACTGTTTTATATGCTTGTTGTAATTTGTTTTGAAAATGTTTTTGATTAATGTTTTGTTTCCTTTACAATATTCTACATTAAAAAATCTCTTTATTTTATTCGGGCTACCTACGTTTATTTCGGGCTACCAAAAACTGAAGAGTGCCTGCCCGAAGGGCTACCAGGGATTTAAAAATTTTGCGAGCCCTGGAGCTCATATATTGTATTTACACACCATAAGACACCCAAGTAGATTTTTTTCCTACATTTAAACATGCTCCTGTTGCATTTTGAAACTGCATAACAACAACATCAGTAGAGCTTGAAAAGGTTCCTCAAGTAACTCCAATACAGAAAAAAATCAGCTTCATTTAGTCCATTTGCTGTAACTACACGGACCATTATTACTGACGCAAAACCCCTAAAAGAAAGGCTGGACACGTGATGCAAACACAGAAGACACGGCAGAATGAAAAATGGAGAAACAGCGAGAAAAAGTTGTTTGTGGCTTTAAGTAGTAGACCATAAATGAATATGGTGGCTAGTTATGATGTCCCTAAGTTAGCTATGTTTTGTGAAAGAGTAAGTGCCATTCACATTGATTGTCTCACTCTCTTTCTGTGACACACACACAGACACACTCCCCATACTGTTATGCCTAAAATACCACTAAGTAGAATGTGGAAAGAGAAAGGAAAGGACGTGAAGTGTGGCAAAGTATGGTGAGCCATCCATGCTAAATAAAAGTACCCCTAAATAAAAATAAAAATAAAAAATTATACTGTTAGCACCAATAGTCTTGTGGGCAGCACGCCAACATGTAACGCTGTTGCGTTCCGGACTGCCCAAGTTCGAGTCCCGGCTCATCACTTCCCGATCCCACCCTCCCTCTTTCTCCCACTTCATTTCCTGTCATTGCTATACTGTTCTATCAAAAATAAATGCAAAAATTACAAAAATAATCTTAAAAAAAAAAAAAAAGATTTTGAATGATATAGTGTATAATATGTTACAAAAGCTTTTATTTCAGGTAAATGCTGATCTTTGGATATTTCTATTCATCAAAGAAATAAAATATGTATATATTTTATATTTTATACTCCAAACTCGAACGCTTCTCACTGAATGTCTCAGCGCTGCTTAGTGGTTGTGTGATCGAAATGCGTTTAGGAATTCTTATGCGGTAAAAAAAAATGGCAGCGCATATGCATTTTACTGCTACAGTTGGTCAAAAATCTAGTGCTGACACCTTGTGTTCACATCGAGAAACTGCATATTTTGTAAATTATGTGTGGCGAGCCACATGCAATACATTATATTAGACAAGCTGCGGGCCATTTGAAATTCTTTGGATTTTGAACACCCCTGGCCATTTGGTAGATTTAGTACATAAAGTAAATGAATGTGCATTAGTCAGACTCAGGAACTTGCCAAGTTCATCAAATACTGTTTAAACCAAATTTGTGCTGATTTCTTTAGAAATACAGTCACACCTTCCTCCTCGTGCTCTTCCTCTCTGTTCTCCATGCTGCTCCATTTTTTCCCAAACACAGTAGTGGTAGTCTGAAGCCTTTTTTATGCTCTGAAATGACATTTTGGTGTTTTGCCAATTTAGTTTGAACTTGAAAGGTTAAACGTGAGTGAGACCAGTTGGTAATTAGGTTGCAGCCTTATAGAGGCCAGTCTTTTCCAAATGAGCAAAATATGTTGAACGATTTGTGCTTAGATTTTTGCAAAAATGTGATTTTAAAATTTCTATGGAGTGAAAAGAACGGGGCTGTGCTTTGTTTAGCTGGATAAGCTTTGAATTTTCAGACTTGTGGGCAAAGTTACACTTTTTGTGTTTACACAATGGAGAAAAACTGTGAATATCCCTAATCATTTTTATTTCACCTCTTTTTCAGTAAATCACAGACTCGTGTGGACAGCAGCATCCTGTTCAACTCAGCAAGCAACTGAGTTTACAGATAGCATTTTGAACATGATTGTCACAGACAGGTGTTCACAGACCATGCTGCAGGATGAGGGTTTTCAGTAGATGATCTCCACTTTCAATCCCAGGTGCACGCTTCCTTCATAAACCTACCTTGTGAAAATTATGAAAGGAAAAAAAAATTGTGATCTAAAGAACCACCAAGCAATTTTCAAGTGTGTGGCTGCTGCAAGATGCCTTGTTGAACATTTTAGAGTGAGCAAGCTTGTATGCAGCAAGCTAAAGGATAAGCAGCAGCAAATGAGCACACCATAACACAAGCTGGTGCAAGATATCAGTACTCAATGGAACAGCACATATCACAAAGTTCAGCTTTGACACTGCATCAGCCAAGTCATACAATAGGCTCATGTGAACAGATTACAAGAAGATGGCAAGAGCTATCTGTGTTTCAACCTAATCGCTGCTGCCCTGGAACCCAGGTTTAGAAAAACTTGGCACTGGCTGCCAAAAAGAAAGTAAGTGAATGTAAGTGATGTAAGTATGTAAATGGAGCCTCCACCACAGCACAAGATAACCCAGTAACACAAAGCAAGCATAGTTACTCTACGACATACTGGGAACATCATCAGACTCCAGCACCATTGATGAAGAGGATGAGGAGGAGCAGCAGGTGACCCAAGCCATGCAGAAGGAGGTCTTGATGTATTCTGGAGAAAAAACAAAATCTTTCCCTCAAAAGATGCGCTTTTTGCCTCCAGCTCACACAGATCTGACACAAGCTTACTGAAAACGTTATCCACTCCAAAGTATTTACAGTCTTTCTGTGAACAGAGTAGTGCCAGCTGTATTTGATCAACCGTTGACCAGTTGTGTGGATAAAAAATTTCAAGTGTGAAGTAGCCACCGAAAACTTTGTGCTTTTGCTTGGCGGATCCAATCTCAAATAAGTCTTGAAAAAGCATCACCTTTATTGAGTCAGACACAAACATAGCATTAGATCTAATGACATGCCCATCAGTGAAATCACAGCGTGTGCTATCCTCAACATGAAGATGGTTAAAGCACTGCAGAGTTGCACTTTCTTCCACAATCTTTATGGCCACATGAATAAAATACATTGTTAACATGTCTGTGAGTTCTGCAGTGCTTTAGATACTCGGATAATGAAATGCATTTAAATCCACAAACACTGCAAGTCAACAAAATGACAGGACTACTTCTCTAAATCTATATAAAAAAAACCTGAGCCAACCACAACTTGAACTGATAAATTCATAAGATAAGAAAATAAATATTCGTTCTGACACATTTCATTGCTAGTGTGATGAAGGCCCTAATTGTCCAATACACATATAATATTTTAATTCATTTGCCACAGCTGCTTAACTTTACTACAGTACTAAATATTACATATTTATATATATTTATATTTATATAATACTAAAAAAACATCATCACCAACAAATCTTAATTAATAAAACACTAAAATGTAAGAGTACATTGATATATGTACACTCACATTATCTCCACAAATATCAATGAAATCAAAACTGAATCATTGTGCGAGGACATGCAAAGCGCACTGGTCTAACAAACGAGTGAGATAGCACCTAAAATACAATACTTGCATTACTAAAAATATAGAATAGAACAAAAACAAAATATAAAACTTTTTTTTTTTTTTTTACCTCAAAAGTGTTAAGTGAATCCCTCTCTGAATACTGACGTGATCCACACGGTTCGCACCAACCAAGGTTCTTGCACCCACAATGCAATGCATGATGTCTTTCCATTCATCAAAGACCTTCTGCACCAAACTGAATCTCTCTCATCAACAAAACTTTAGCAAAGATGAAATGGAGCCTTGTAAATCACATCAGGACTCTCTTGTAAACAGGTGAGACGTGCAAGAATCAAGCTTAGTCTCATGAACTGACACAATAAGTATAATCTACTGCAGTGGTTCCCAACTGGGGGTCGCTAACGATTTTCGAGGGGTCGCTGCAAGCGCACTCCTTTTTTTTTTATTAATTAATTATTTTTTTATAACAGCACGATAAATAGTCCAATTCTGAATATTAAAAAAATAATTCATATATAAAAAGAGAAGAAATTTCTCTAACGTTGAGAATTTTTTGCAGTGTATTGCAAGAGTGGGAACATACAGATGTAACTTAAAAAAAAAGACGTAAGAAAAGAGAAAATATGGCAAAGCAACAAGGAGAAGATGAAAATAAATGCGCTAAAAAGAAAACAAGGACTTATTTGGACAGTTGTCTTGAATTTGGCTTAATTGAAGCAATGGACAAGGTGAGAACTGAGTGTGTAATCTGTGGTGAGAAACTAGCGAAAGCATGAAGCCCTGCAAACTAAGGAGACATCAGAGCACCAAACACTCACAGACGGTTGGTAAACCCAGAGAATTTTTCCTAAGGAAAAATGTTGTTATGCCAAATAGACCCCAGAACACAAAAAGATACTTTTTGTACAATGGATGCATCCTTTGAGTGCGCTCTCCTAATTTCCCAATCAAAAAAGCCACACACCATCGGGGAAACACTGCTCAAACCTGCATGTGTAAAAATGGCAGAAATAATGTGCAGGGCACAGGTGGCTTCAAAATTAAAAACTGTACCTCTGTCCAGTAATACAATAAAAGACACAATCGACGGAATGGCAAATGGTGTTTGGATACATTTGAACAACACATTGGTTGAAAAGGTAAAGATGCATCCATTTTATATCCAACTTGACCAAACTTCTACTGTGGCAGATGAAGCAGTACCCATTGCATGTGTGCAGTACATTGAAGATGCAGGACCTACTTTTGTCACCTAATTTGACTACAACAACACAAAGAGAAGATATCAAGCCCTGGCCTGCAAACACTTCTCTGATGAACGAAACACTCAAGAAAGTTGTAAAGATTGTCAACTTTACTAAAGCCTGTCCAGTAAACAAGCAAATCTTTGTGAAGCTGTGTGAAGATGAGGCGCATCAGACACTCCTTCATTCCAAAGTGCGCTGACTGTCAAGAGGCCAAGTGTTGGTTCATTTTATTAAACTAAAAGAAAAAATAAAGGAGTTCCTGAAACTGAACAGCCAGAAACAGTTTGACAAAATGACAGATGAATTTCTTATCAGAACATCATACCTGGTGGATATTTTCAGCCTCTATAATGAAACAAACAAGCGAATACAGAGCGCTGATGCAAATGTGCAGGAATGCAAGGAAATTGTGCATAATTCAGTTCTGTTCAAGACTGCTTTTAGCTCTTTGGTAACCATCAAAACAAAGACACACAACAAGCTGGAAGTGCACAATGAGTTTTGTCTTGCTGTCATGAAAATCATGCCTAATATCCAATCTCTAGCCCTAGATATCCAGGCCCAGAGTTTACATTAAATAACCTTTAACAATTAAATAAGGGCTTAATTTAACCAGGAATACAAGATTATGCAATGGTTATAGTTGTATTCTGAAAAAAATACATCAGTTAAAATACAAGATTTTTGAATACAAAACAACAAAAAAAAAAAATACAATAATTCTCTGATTAAATGATATTCATGGTAATAAATTTAATGATATTCATGGTAATGATGGGGGTCATGGAGGTCGTTAAATATTTTCAGTGTTAAACTAGGGGTCTCCTGAAAAAAGGTTGGGAACCACTGATGTACTGATATCAAGACCACATACTTGATCCAAATACTTTTACTGATCATAATTCATCACTAAATGTTTCCCTTTTTGGGCTCATTCAAAAATTCACCTCAGTCAGCACTTTACTTAAAGAAATTAAGAGAATTGCCTGAAAATGTACTCACTCTCAGGCCATCCAAGATGAGTCTGTTCCCTCATCAGATTTGTAGAAATGTGTCATTCCATCAGTGTCTCACCAATGGATCCTCTGCAGTAAATGGGTGCCGTCAGAATGAGAGTCCAAACAGCTGATAAAAACATCACAATAATTCACAAGTAATCCACACCACTCCAGTCCATCAGTTAACATCTTGAAAAGACAAAAGCTGCATGTTTGTAAGAAACAAATTAATCATTAAGACATTTTAACTAAAATCTGAGTCCATAATCCATAATAACACTTCCTCCAGTGAAAAAGTGGTTTGGTCTAAATCGGGAGAGAAATCTGGTTGGGACTAGAAGGGATACAGCTACGAGCAGATTGTCCTACTAGGACTTGCTGCACACATCAATTTGGAGTCATTTTTGTCAATATGACAAAATAATACAACTTTTAATTACTGTATTTGCATTATTGTAAGGGTAGGTGTAGACATTCATAAAACACAACCTGACAGAAAGCAAATGTAATTTATTGTTATATGTATTGTTTCATGGTGAGATTTTGCATCACTTATGGATGTAGGTGTATCCCTTTTAGCCACAACTGAGAAATCTGCACAGATCAAGCACCGTTTACAAGCATAAACAGCTCTAAACAAACATGTGGCTGGATTTTGATGTGAGACAACAGAAGATGGACTTTTGCACTGGAGGAAGCGTTATCGTTGAATATGGACTCATGGAGCCAAAACATTACAAAACAAATGCAAATGTTTTCTTGTAAATGTAATGTATAAAATCCTAATTTACAAATCATCAAATACCATGAAGTGGTAATTTAATTAGTGTTTTTTTATTCATTTGTAGTGCTTATTTGATGAGTTTTTAGGCAGAAGGCAGATAACTAGGCCAATTAGAAACAACAAACTATCATTGTCCCTTTTTTTTATTATACAGTCATGTTTGTTAAAATTCAATAAAACTGAATCTACATGAGAAAGCTGACCGGAACTCAGTTAAATTAAATTTATTAGGCACTGGTTGGTGAGGAGCGGGACAGTGAGCTGTGAATAGCGATAACAGTTTTCTGTGCTGTGTGAAGCTAATGTTGTTCAAAGTAAGAACGAAGTGTACACAGTGTTTAGCAATTGTAAATATTTTCTTTTTTCCAGATAATGACCTATAAGCATACTGTGCACAACAGTTAGTTTACCCAAAAATTATCATTATATCATCATTTACTTACAATCATGTCATTACAAACCTCAACTACTTTCTTCCGTGGAAAACAGCAGAAAATATTTTGAATAATGTTGGTAACCAAAGCATTTTGGAGACTGATTCTTGAATTACTTTTCAGGTGTGACAGACAATCTTACTTTCATGATTACTTTTTGAGAATCGCTCACTCTTGCTTTCAGCAGGACAGACTTAACAGACTGATACTGACCAGTATTTAAATCATAATTTGACTTGACCTTCATTGCAAAAAAAAAAAAAAAAAAACAAAACAAAACACTCAGACATTTTCTTAAAATATCTTCTTCTGTGTTCCACAGGTGTTATACAGGTGTGGAGGGACAGTAACTGATGACAGATTGATCATTTTTGGGTGAATGGGATTATTCTGGCCAATTTATCAGGTTACAACAAATCAGCACAAATCACATACATGGCATATTTTGAGTTCAGTGCAGCAGGTGGCAAGTTTGCAATACTGTAATAAATTGACTTACACATTCATTTGCTTTCTGCTTTTTCAGTCAGCTCATCACATCTTCTTTTCTTTGTTGAGTCAATCAAACAAGGGTTTCCATCAAGGATGACTGTTGAGACACATGAGAGCAAACACACACATCTGAAACATTTACAGAAGGAAGATTATGAGTGTCACGGATGAATTTAACAACAATTATAATTACAATACAGTGAGCTGTAATTCATGAATAAAGACAGAATCTGTCGTTTCCAATAGAGTAATACATTAATTAAAGATTCATTTCTGTGTCAAATCACATCTCCGTTATTAACCAGGATTAATAACAATTTGGAGCACGACTGCATATGTAATAGTGCTATAATTCATATTTTGGTAAATAAACACAACAGACCAGCAGTAATTAGTACCTTGATTACTTCACATGAATTTTATAAGAAATTACTGAGGCATTTTATTAAACGTCAATGTTCAGTCGCAAAAAAAATCAACGTTAATCCGCATCGTAATGGTACATTTCTTTAATAAAACTGATATAACTGACAAGTGTTTACATACGGGTGTACGTGCGGCGTGTTTTCAAATATATATTTAAATATATTTAACATCTGGCAATACTCTTGAACAATATTAGTATTAACTATTAGTATTAATTTTAACAACAACAAAACGGAGAGATGCGCGCGCGGTTCCATTCCGCTGAGCGCGCAGAACGCGCAGAAAGAGAAGCGCGTGCCCGAGTGTGACGGTTATATAAACCTCTGCTGAACATTCGAAATTAGAATCATAACAGGCGCGAATCGAATTGAGTGAGTTTGAATCAGCGACTGATCCCACTGATTGATTCACTTCAGATTCAGAGTATGTACAAACCTTTCATACACTGTTAGAAAAAAAGGTACGGCTCTGTCACTGGGGCAGTACCCTAAGGTACAAAAGTGAAAAGGTACCAGTATGTACTTTCAAAGTACTAAAATGGACCTTTAAGAGGTAGGTGAGCAGAGGTGGGTAGTCCAGGGGTCAGAAAGTAAAAGTCCTGCCATATATTAAAAAATGAACTGATGAAATGATTTCACCAGAGGTGGAACCAAGTCCTTCTGTTCAAGTCACAAGCGAGTCTCAAGTCAAATCCCAAGTCCTCAAAGAGTTAAAGGAAATTGATAATTAAGTGACTAATTAAATGATGATTGTGCATTAGTGATGAACACCTGCTGTTACTGAGAATTACAGAGGATCAGATGTTGATGTTTTATTGGTTAAAATGATGCCACCATCATGGAGATGAATGTTTGCTTTAGTTGGGCTCTTGACCCTTTTAGTAATTCAAAGTAAATTGCTTCTAAGCAATTGCAATATTGTTTCATTATTGAATCAAAAGCTTATGGTAGCAGAGATAACATGTTAGATAACATGTTTTGCTTTTAAATCATTTGAGTGAACATCATGTAATGGCTATTCTTTGGTTTGTAGATTGACACAAATTATCAAACAACTGGATAAAAAGCCGAATTAGGAAATGCCATAATAAAAGCTTAAATAAAAATTTGCAGCAGCTCAGGCTCAAAGACCTGAACACTTATCATACGATCCTCAACAGTGGTGACAATAATTCTTCATGCTGTAGTGCATGATGGGAGTTTTTACTATGGTGTTACCCAGCATGCATTGCAGCATGAAGAATTTAGTTGATTGTCACCATTGTTGAGATTCATATGCTGGTTCTTGATGTCTGCGTGTGTCTAAACAGCACAAAAGCTAAAATATTTGGTTTGCCCCACGTATAAAAGAACTCTCATTAATTTTGAATTATCACAACTAAACTATAATTCCATGCCAAGCTTCACAGGACTGGTTTTTCAAAACCTAAACTTGAACACAAATAAAGCTACTTTCCATATAATCAGGTCACATACAGTCTTGATCTCACTATTTTACAACACTACATACGTTGTGGCATAGAGAGATCTAACATAATTAGTCAAGGGTCTAGAGTCCAACTAAAGCAAACACTGATCTCCATGATGGTAGCATCATTTTAACCAATAAAACATCAACATCTGATCCTCTGTAATTTTCAAAACAGTAGGTGTTTATCACTAATGCACAATCATCATTTAATTAGTCACTTAATTATCTTATTAACTTTAATTTTTTGAGGACTTGGGATCTGACTTTAGACTCCCTTGTGACTTGAAAGGAAGGACTTGGTTCCACCTCTGGTGAAATCAGCTGACTGAGTTCATGGGTGGAACAAACGAATCATAAGGACTTTTACTTTCTGACACCTGGAGTTTGAATCAGCGACTGATGGTACCCTTGTCCATTTATACACTTCAGATTCACTTTTGTCAAGGTACTTTACAAACCTTTTTTTTCATAGTTTGGACACTGTGTATAATATTTTACCAGTGTAAGTTTTGAAAAATCAAACGAGATGTACATGACATCTGAAAACGAGCCTGTCCCTGTAACTGCGTGGGCTGCAGGTGAAATGAAGGCTTCTTCTCCTCCAGACTCGATGGAGAACAGACAGAAAGGTAAGATGAAAATCAACAATGACACACAGTAATTACTCTGTAGTGTTATTTTAGTGTTATTCTGGTCTCAGTGTTTGATTCTTCATAAAATGTAAAATCCAATATGAATAAATATAAAGTCACTTCTGTGAACGAACTACAAGTTAGTCTAATTATTAGAGCTGCACTTGACTTTTTTATTGAAGAATGTTATCAGATCTATTTAACTGTCAGGAATTTGTTGAAAATGGTTTCTAATCTGTAGTCAGAGATGTTTCTAATATGTTATTCTTCACTGTTGTTTATTGCAGACAAACCTACAAAAGGCAAGAAGGGCAAAGCAGCCCGTACCCTCCTCCGGAGGGTATGCAAGGCTGTGAAGCGGCCCTTCTTCGCCTGCTGCGACCCGGACAGAGTGGTTTGTCTCACACCGCAGACGGACGCTCTGGATGATACGGAGGTGACGCCTGTCCCAGGCCCCTCCAGGATCACGCCGACGGCTGACGCGGATCCTTTCACTCCTGATCTGGTGTGTCTGCCAGGTCAGGTGTGTGAATATCCTGAGTCGCCGTCGTGTGTGCCGGGTTCCTCTGGGATCAAACATCTGGATCCCGAAAACGTTACAGATTCATCCAGCTTGAATCTGTGTGACAGTAAGTCATTATTACTTTGGTTCATGTGATTTCTGTCCTGTTCTTTTCTGTTTGTAATTACTTAAAATATGACCACTTAAAGTGATTTCTTAACAATTTGACAATGACATTTGTTGAACTGTTTCTATTTTTAACTGTGCACATTTTAAAGATGTTTCTAATAGTTTGCTCTTCATTGTTCCTCATTTTAGAAAAAGCCAAGAAAGGAAGGAAGAGGAAAGCAGTCCGTGCCTTCTTCCGGAGAGCATGTGAGGCTGTGAAGCAGCTCTTCCCCTGCACAGTCCGGCCTCCAAAAGCAGAGCCGGATCACGTCGAATCCCAGTTCGTTCCTGAGGAGGAAAGTCTGCCGGAGCAGGACCAGGTCTCTACAGATCTCGAGTCGGTGCCTGTTGAAGAAGGTCCCTCTGAGATCGAGCAAGAGCCCGAAGATGTAGTTCTGCCCGGTTCAGTATCCAGTTCAGTTTCCGGTTCAGTTTCCGGTTCAGAGCAGATCGTGTCAGAAGCAGCATCTGACACAGAGCCTGAACCGGAAATCGAACTGCCTCAAGGTGAGTCATTATTGCTTTTCATCATGTTATTTCTGCTCTGTTTTATTTTCTCTTTATCAATACTGTGATACTCTGACTTTGATTTGAGGTTCTTCAGCGCTGCTGTTGGAGTTCAGATCAGACAATCAAAGGAACTGCAGTCTCATACGTGTCTGTTTCTCTGTGTGTTTTTCAGGATCGATTGTGTCTCTTTACGAAGTTGGACATTTAATTGCATCAGGAAAATTCAGCAAGGTTTATGAGGGAACACACGTATTCAGCGAAAAGCTGAAGGTTGCCATCAAGTGTATCCCTAAGCGCAGAATGGACCGCTTCATCGGCCAGGGACGAGAGTGAGCTGCTGGATGATGACGATGTGATTTCCCTCACGTCGTCTGATCCGGCAGCTAGTGCTCTTCTGGGTTTCACCCAGGAAGAGCAGGAGCTTCTTGATGAGGAAATGCAATCCGAGCCTTTTCAAAGCTCCTGCCCCGCGTATGAAGAGCTGTTGGAGGTTATGGAACGCGCTATGGCTAGGTTGGATCTCCCGTGGAAGCGCATGAAAAAGGCGACGCCACGGGGCCGCCTAGACGAGCGCTTCCTTTCGGACCATAACCCCCCGGCTCAGGTCAGCCTTCCATTCCTTCCCGATCTCCATACCGAGGTCGTGAAGGGGTGGAGTAAGCCATTTTCCTCACGCATTCATAGGTTCCAATAGACCAGTTATGCGAATATTGAGGGAATGCGCGAGAATGGCTATGAGAAAATGCCCCCTATCGAAGAGACGCTTGCGAGCTATTTCTCTTTAGATGAAGCATCTTCTCTTAAGGCTCCCTCCCTGCCAACCGAGCCCCTTCAGAGAACATCTAGCTTGAATGGCAGGGCATACGCGGCAGCTGGTCAGGCTGTGGCTTCGTTGCACACCATGGCGGTGCTTCAGGCCTATCAGGCAGATCTGCTGAAGGACCTGGACAAAGGTCAGGGGCTTTCCCCTGATGAGGTAGCAGAGCTCCGCCGTACCACGGATTTGGCTCTCCGTGCTACCAAACAGGCCGCCACTGCTATGGGCAGGTCTATGGCGGCCATGGTGGTTATGGAGAGACATCTCTGGGTAAACCTGGCCGACCTCGGGAGGAAAGAGAAGGGCTTTCTTCTCGACGCGCTGGTTTCGCCTTCTGAACTTTTCGGTACTTCCGTTGAGACGGTGATCGAGAAGTTTAAGGAGGCGAAGGCACGCTCTGCTGCCTTCAAAACCTTCATACCTTGTAGGACCAGGTCCGAGCCCGAACACCAGAGGGGTCCTGGCCCGTCCCGGTCTGAGGATCGGAGACAGGCGCAGAAGGCTAGTGTGGCGGCCCGCGCCCCTCCTCCGCCTGCGGGTGGCTCCAGGAGAGGCCGCGGGCCGAGGGGAGGCCACCAGGATCTGAGAGAGGTGGTTCAGGCGAGGCGTTCTCAACGCTCTCGTCAGGACCAGAGCAAATAACATCAGCTCGCATCTCTCTAGGGGTGGCACACCTCCCCTCTCTATTCCCCTGCTGCGTAAAACTGCAGTCTTCTACTGGACCATATGATGTGCTGGGTTCGTTCTATCTCATATAGAACGGCCGTACTGATGGTTCGGACTCTACCAGAATCGTGGAGCCATGAGATCTTCATCATGGGTGAGTATGATCCTTTCCCTTTTTGGAAAGTATTAAACTTACTGTGTTGCAGTATGTGCGTTTGGGCTGCTGTGTTCCTCCTATGTTTCAGGGTAGGACGCTTCCCCCCATGGATGGGACCCCTGGAGACTGCTGACATCTCCTTCCTTTGTATGGATTTGGTGGATTTGCCTGCTGTCACTGCAGAAGCATCTCTAGATGCTACAGGTAGCTCTCATAATTTGGGTCCCTCGCCACATTACTGCAATCCCCAGGGCGTGTCGATCACTATTCAGGTAACCTTTTTCTGGTTTTCATCTCTGATCACCTTCTTTCCCCAGGACTCTTCTGTCCTTTTCCAGGCAGGTTCTCAGAAGTCTCTTCACGAGATGCCCCTGACGTCTATGGCTGAGTACGTCACACTCCTCCCATGCCTTGCCCTGAGGGGCTTTCGGCTGCTGAGCTATCCACCCACTCCTCATGCTTTAAGACGTTTCTGCGGAGACCTCTTCTCAGTGCTGACTCTGAGGAGCGGCAGCCCGTTTTTAAGCATGTTTAGGCCTCTGTTCATGCATACCTGCGGGTTGGCTGAACAGGGCCTACGCTATCCTTTGAGAAGGAGAAGCATGATTTGTTTGGGTGGATATAGCTAAAATTCTTGGCAAAAGGTGAGGATCTCCCTTTCTAGCCATCTTTGTCGCCCTGATTCGGTTCTAGAGCACGTATTACTTGGGCAAATACAGCTGAGACTCCTTTTGGCAGATGGTGATGATTGCTCATTCCAGCCATTGCGGTCACCCTGGTAGGCTCTCCTCCATGGAGGGCTAGCCTCAGTGCTCGCCTCAGCTACTGCTGAAGGTTCTAGAGCATTCTGTTTATATATGGGTTGGTTTCAACCTATTTTTTAAGATTGATTCGACCCCCCCTCGATGTTGGGTCTCGTTCTATGCTCCTTCCTGGTACTTTCGTCCCAGGAAAGGGTTGTATCCACTTCATGGGATGAGGTGGTCCAGAGCACACCTTCCCTTGGTAGAGTGGATAGATCCTCCCTCCCCCTCTGAGGAGGGTCAGGTATCGTCCTTGAGATCGCCGATGCTCCACCATGACCACATCGGAGGACCGGCCGCTTGCTGCCGCCCGTTGTGATTTGTCTCCCATCACATTATGTGTGCATAGGGGATATATCACCCCACTTGGGTATTGGGGTTTTTCCCTCTTGGAGCCTTATGCAATCAGCGACTCGGGTCCTTTGACCTCTTCTCTACCATCATGATGTCGTTTTGACACGGGGTGTGCAGGCTGTGCTCCCCTGCTATGCAGGGTCTTTCGAGCAAGCTTTCCTGGGCAGAATGATTAGGCCCTTCCCTCTCAGTAGGTTAGGTGCCTACTCCTTCAACTGCTGTGCGTCCCATCACTGTTGGATTAGTCGACCGCGTGCTGTCGCCCAACGTGCCTTGGTTTCGGTCGCGTTTGCGCACACGGGAACCGTGTCACTCCATCTAAGACTTCCTGGCTACGTTTCTTCGGCACTACAGGTCACTACCTCGTTTCTGCTCGGAGAAGAGCATGGCAGTGCCTCCCTCTCAGGGATGCTTAGGTATGTCGTGCAGAGGTTTCTTCCTCTCGCTACGGGGTATCTATCCTGCGGCTGCTATATGCTCGCCTAGGTTACAAGGATGGAGTTCTTATCTCATCGGATAGACCGGTCGCTTGCTGCCGTCCGATGTGTTTCGCTTGCGCCCCTTGTGTGTGCGGAAGCTGCTCTATCTATTGGGGCCCTCTAGAAGCCCCACAGACAGCAGTTTTTTCTCTCTGCTCCTGTGATGTCTCTCCTGACATTGCATGAGCTTGACAATTGCTCTCCTCACTGAGGGTACTTTGTGAGCTTGTCATCCTCAGTCGGAGCTCAGACGTTCCTCTCTATGCCACGAGAGGGAGTTACGCTCCCGACGGCTCTGGCTTTCCAGGTAGTAGCCCCTGGTGGGATGACGTAAGTCAGCATTCTTTGCTCCTCTCTATTTGAGGGTCTTCTGTGAGCATGCTATACCCTGTTGAGCAACCAGGTCTCTCGTCCCTTGAGAATCATGTCTCCTCTGCTCCAGGGCATCCCGTCCAGGACCGCTCGTACTGAGCGCTATAGTGCTCCCCTTTCTGCAGTAGGGTCATGTTGAGCATGATTCGGCTCCCTGAGTACTCAGAACATCCCCTTTTTCCGGGATTTGCGTTCTCTCTTTCCCAGAGCTCCTCCCAGAACGGTATTTCAGTGTCCAGGCTCGCCGGACACAGTCTAAAATCCACTTTTGTGGTAGGAACGCACACTAGCTTCTTGTGTTCCTTCTCAAATCCTGTATGGTGGGGATCACACGCTCGGCTTCATACCCTTTCTTGAGTTGTTTAAAGCCCCGGAATCTTGGGCTACACTCGACCTATGTATCGCCTACGAAATGATACTTCTGAATGGGGTGTTTTGACCTGTGCTACTTTCCCTTCGAGCAGGGTTACCTAAGCAACAGGCGAACTCCCTGGTGACGGGCCAAGGTCTAGACTACCTTCCTAGACTGTAGGCTATATCCCTTAAAGGAATCTCTCTCCTGATTCTGAGGCTGAGCTCTGCCCTCAGCCAGGCATCATTAGGCTGGACCTTACAGGTAAGTCCTTGGTTATGCAGCTCAGGCCGCTGGCCGAAGGGATTAAGTCACTGGTTTCCAGCATGCCATGACCTGATTTACCGCTGCCTGAGCCGTAATCCAGCTCACCGGCTGACTCTAGAGCAGCTGGAAGAGCACCGCTGGATGAAGGCCTAGACTGGAAGAAGGCAGCAGATCCGTTCATCACACGGATCAGAGGTGAGGAGCTTAATGACAGAAATCAGAGAAGAGCTCCACATAATCTAAAACCATAAAGAAAAAAAAAAAAAAACACGAGACCTCAAGAAGGTCTCAAGGAGACATTTAGAGCAGGAAATGCAGTGAGACTCTGGAGCTGCAGGTAAAATGACAGCGTGACAACAACGACTGTGTTCACATGCACATCTAACACTGACAGACACCAAAGCAGCGTTCGTGTTTACCTGCTCGTATTCTTAACACCTGCAGCTCCATCAGTAATGGGCTTTCTGTCACACATACTCTCAAAAACATAAGAAAGCCATTTAGAACAGAAAGAACGGCAAGAAAACGCTGTTCATATTTCAGTATTTCAGAACGTTGCTATATGTAGAAATTAGACTGGTCATAAGTGCATGTAAACAGTCATTTAATTTGTGTATTGCAAATTATTACTGTAAGCAATGATCCACCTTCCTGCAGAAAAACTGAAAAAGCTATTTTTGATCCTTTAGTTGGTTAGGTGTGTTTGTCACTACTCTGCAGGGGTGCCCAACCCTGTTCCTGGAGATCACCTTCCTGCAGAGTTTAGTTCCAACCCTGATCAAACACACCTGTCTGTAATTATCAAGTGCTCCTTCAGATCCTAATTAGTTGGTTCAGGTGTGTTTGATCAGGGTTGGAACTAAACTCTGCAGGAAGGTAGATCTCCAGGAACAGGGTTGAGCACCCCTGCTGTAAGCAATGCAAAAAAAAAAAAAAAAAAAAACTATTTTTGTTTATAGCAGTCACTGCAGTTTTAACTTTAAAAAACCCCGCGGCTGAAAAAAGGCAGTTTTAAAAAAAAAAACCCCGCGATGAATAAAAGGCAGTTTTAACACTTAAAAAAAACCCCGCGGATGAATAAAAGGCAGTTTTAACACTTAAAAAAACCCCGCGGATGAATAAAAGGCAGTTTTAACACTTAAAAAAACACCCCGCGGATGAATAAAAGGCAGTTTTAACAATGAAAAAAACCCCGCGGCTGAATAAAAGGCAGTTTTAACACTTTAAAAAAACCCCGCGGCTGAATAAAAGGCAGTTTTAACACTTAAAAAACCCCGCGGCTGAATAAAAGGCAGTTTTAACACTTAAAAAAAAAAAAACCCAGCGGCTGCGGCTGAAAAAGGCAGTTTTAACACTTAAAAAACCCCGCGGCTGAATAAAAGGCAGTTTTAACACTTAAAAAACCCCGGCTGAATAAAAGGCGGTTTTTACACTTAAAAAAACCCGCGGATGAATAAAAGGCAGTTTTAACACTTAAAAAACCCCGGATGAATAAAAGGCAGTTTGAAAAAAAGGCAGTTTTAACAGTTTTAACAAAAAAACCCCGCGGCTGAATAAAAGGCAGTTTTAACACTGAAAAAAAAACCCGCGGCTGAATAAAAGGCAGTTTTAACACTTAAAAAACCCTGCGGCTGAATAAAAGGCAGTTTTAACACTTAAAAAAAAAGGCAGTTTTAACACTTAAAAAAACCCCGCGAAAAGGCTGAATAAAAAAGTTTGAATAAAAGGCAGTTTTAACATGACTAAAAAACCCGCGGCTGAATAAAAGGCAGTTTTAACACTTAAAAAACCCGCGGCTGAATAAAAGGCAGTTTTAACACTTAAAAACGCGGCTGAATAAAAGGCAAAAAACCCTGCGGCTGAATAAAAGGCAGTTTTAACACTTAAAAAACCCCGCGGCTGAATAAAAGGCAGTTTTAACACTTAAAAAAACCCGCGGCTGAATAAAAGGCAGTTTTAACAATTAAAAAACCCGCGGATGAATAAAAGGCAGTTTTAACACTTTAAAAAACCCTGCGGCTGAATAAAAGGCAGTTTTAACATAGCAGCAAAAAACCCTGTGCGGCTGAATAAAAGGCAGTTTTAATTAGTGAGTAAAGTGGAACGCAGCCGATCAACTGCCATAGGTTTGAGTGAATGTGTGTCTGTGATGGATTGACCCTTTATCCAGGCTGTTCTCGACTCCAGCATCTCTGCAAGTAGTTTGGAGAATGAATGAAATGAGATTCTGTAATTCCAGAGCTTCTTCACACCAATGAATTGACATGATCATTTACAGGGGCATGTTAGATCGAGTCCCCCATGCCTAGACAATTAAAATCCAGCCTGGTAACTGAATAACTCATCAGGAGAGTAGTCTAAAACCCAAAAACCCTGTTAACATTAGGTCTTGTCTGGTACACAAAATACCCAGAACACTAATAACAGTCTTCTGTCAGCCAAGAAGTTGAACTGTGACGAAGTGATGATGGTAAAAAGGAGCAGAGTTTATTGAATAATCTTAGCTGCGTATGTCTCATTGCTCAGACCTCGTGTAAAGAACACAAATCCAACAAGTATACATTCTTTTGTATCTCTTATTCATAAAGACAAATAGCCTTTGAAACCACACAGTCATAAGACTAAACAACAATGGAAAAAATGAATTAATGAAATGAGCATATCAATAATTCTGATTATTATAAATGATTATTAAATGGTATAACAAAATGATAAATGATTATATATGAATACATGAATAAAGAATAAATTGAAGAATATTAAAAATAGAAAGTAAAACAACAAATGTATGGTTGCTCTCTTGAAGCAAAACACACAGTTTGCATTTGAGGATCCTCAGATCCGTCAGGCATGTTTTGAGTTTTGGGGCCCTAATCAAGTGGACCAATTGTGTGGTTTGTGTGGTGCCTAAACATGTCACTTATCATTTATGACATTTATGATTTTTTTATTTTAATAACTGTTCAAACTACTTAAAGATTTCTCAACAATTTCAACCCACTTAAATATTTTAGACCCTTGACACAACTAGAAGAATGTAATTCATTACAGAAATGTCCATGACTTCAACATGCCTAAAAATCAGACTTTTCTAAAATCCAGGTGTTTTCATCGGAAGCAGCTCTGCGGTAATCTATAATTATTATTTTAATACTCGGCGTGCCTCCCTTGACATGTATAAACAGGCACCAAAATGTGTTGCTGACGCGGACGGAGCAGGCGAGGGCACATCAGGCGCAATCGTCAAACATATTTCAAAGGAAGCCGGCGCTTCTTTACTGGGTTTATTGAGCAAATATTTGCCTTTATTCACGTACGATTTAATTAGAAATGGTGGCCTGTCATGATTTTGGCTAATGCAGGACATTATTGAATGATGCGCATTCAGAGGGGATTTACGCAAGTGGGTATACGCAAAGCCGACTGATAAAGAAATGGGTATAGCCAGGTTCTGCACTACACCACTGCATATTATCCTACTCAATAGCATTAACACAGGCATAACTCCCTTCAAACTTTATCTGAATGTCACCTTTTCTGTCACAACTTTTTGAACAGGCGAACAGACACACACACACATACACATACACACACACACAAGTATTTAAAACAGGTGCATATTTTAGAAAATGTAGTTAATATTTGCGTCATTATTGATTTCGTCATCCAGCTCCCCTGGGACTGTCCCTAAAAACAGCATTTCTTCTTGCTGTCTTGTCTCTTAAGAGAGTCGGTGACTTGCAGGCCTTTTCTGTGGCCCCTTCTTATTTAGACTTTGCACCTGGTATGGCCAAAGCGTTCTTGCACCCGAAACCAGGATACATCCCCAAGGCGCCCTCCTCAGTGCCACGGCCATCATGCTGGAGGCTTTCTGTCCTCCTCCTTTCAGATAGCCAGAACAACAGAAGCTTAACTGTATGTGTCCAGTGCGAGCACTGGATGCATACATCCACAGAGCTGCCCTGTGGAGGAAGACAGACCATTTGTTTGTGTGTTTTGGTCTTTCTAACAAAGGTCAACCTTACTCTAAGCAGACCCTAAATCGGTGGATTATGGGGGCCATCTCTGTCGCCTATGAGTCCTCTGATCTCCCCTCACCTTTGGGAGTCAAGGCTCACTCGACCCGTGGTATGGCGGCTTCCAAGGCCTTTCTGTCAGGTGTGCCCTTGCAGGACATCTGCAGCGCTGCGGGCTGGTCCACGCCCCTTACTTTTGTGAGGTTCTACGGTTTAGACCTCCCTGCCTCTCCGGGCTCTTCTGCCCTCTCCTCTTGACCTGCCTAGACGCAGCAAGGCTTTGAAAATATGGTGGCGTGGGCATATCGTTCCCAAAGTGTTTCTTGACGCAGCTCGAGTTCCCGAAGGGGAACGTCCCGGGTTACGTATTCCGTAACGTAGTTCCTCGAGGGAACGAGACGCTGCATCTCTGAACCAGACTTTCGGCATCCCTGCAGCGCTCCTTGTGGCAGAAGCTGCAGGCTGCATTCACTGCACATGCTTTTATGGCTTCCTGGCTCTCTACGTCACCCTGCCCGTGACACCTCTCTCTCTCTCTCTCTCTCTCTCTCTCTCTCTCTCTCTCTTTTTTGGACTGATTACACATATGTTCAGAGCACAGTCATGCTGAAAGGCGTTCCCAAAGCGCTTCTCGACACAGTGTCTCGTTCCCTCGAGGAACTAGGGTTACATACGTAACCCAGGACGTTATTCACCATCTTTAACCAAGACTTCCATCTCCAGAGATATCCCCATCTTTTTTTTCTGATGGTTTAGTTCACATTAAAAGATTTATGACATAAAAACCACACATAACACAGTTGACAAAGTAACACAGTTGACAGGACACATTAGAAGAAAAAGAGAAAACTTTCTTTAAGATAAATACGTTTTATCTTAACTTTTTCAGTTCTTCTTTTTAAATCTATAATATTATATAGGTTTAAGTCAATCATGAGGAATTCTGAATGCTTTAGGGCCTTGTGCAAACTGCTGACCTTGGACAAGTTAGTACATGACCTTGATTAACTTTTTTTATATTCTCTCTCATAATTTAATAATTATTTTGGACAAATATGTATAAGAAATATATACAGCAACATGTATTTTAGAGCTAATCTGAAGAGCAAAACCTTACATTTACCAAAATGGACAGAAGAAAAACAGCAAATTCCAGTATAGAATATACCATTATTGCAAGATAAAAGATGGGTATCTGTTGGATGTTTTTATGTCATTGCTTAAAGTGAAAAGTTGATTAAAAAAATGATAATAGTCCACGGACTTGACATGTACACTGTAAAAAATAAATGGCATAATAAAATAATTTGTTACCCTGCTGCCTTAAAATTTTAAGTTCAGTCAACTAAAATAAGTTTATTCAACTTGAAATGTTAAGTTGTACTAAGTATCAACTTAGATATTTGTGTTGGGCAGATGGGCAAGTAATCCAGCTGCCTTAAAATTTTAAGTTGATTCAATTCAAATATCTAAGTTGTCACTTACTTAGTATAATTTAACATTTCAAGTTAAATAAACTTTTTTGAGTTGACTGAACTTAAAATTTTAAGGCAGCCAGGTTACAAATTATTTTAAGTTCACTCAACAAATTGTTTTTTACAGTGTACCCCTAATTATAGAATGACTCATAAGCGTACTTGTACTTGTGGTACACAGACAATTCAGAATTGGGAGCGCTCACTTTTTATTTATATTACACTCTATATTTAGAGTGTATATTTACTTTATAAATATTAGACTCTGTATTTACGCACTCTATATTTGTATCTTTATTTTCACTCATTACATTGGGTTCAGTGGTAGTGTAGAGTTCTTTATGAATAGTTATGTTTAGTGATAGTTTAAAGACAAATCAATTCAGATTCAGTAGGCAATAGGTGCACACTCTTCAAACTGTAATTTACTTATTTTGTTTATTTAGCTTGACTTACAGCAATTCTAGTACTTTGACGCAGTGTAGCAGCAGTATGCATAGAAATTAAGATTGAGTTGTAGTGAATGATCAATAGCCGCATACATAGCAAAATCAAATAATGTTTGCAACTAATTTTAGTAGCGGCAGCAGTATAAAGACTGTAGTTGCTGTAATTTTAATGACTAAGCATGAATGGTACGTGAACTATTCAAAGTGAAATATGCATTATTTGATTGTGTTTTGCTTATTTAATAAAGGAGATTATAGCAAGTACTTTTGTGCAGCTCTACCAACAGCAATGCAATGTTTGAAATATATTAACAGCAGCAGTATGCATAGCAAGTCAAATTATGATGTTTGCTAATAATATAGCAGCGGCAGCAGTGAGTACTTTAGTTGCATGAAATCTCAGTGGTAACGCATGGATGGACAATAACTCTTTAAAGTGAAATAGGCTTTTTATTATTTTTGCTTATTCACCAGGGCTTACAGCAGATTTCATGCAGCAGCAGTAGGATATACTTAGCAAATTCAGATTATAACAGCAACAGCGTATTACTAATTCAGTATTAAAATGTTAATCAGTAGCATCAGTGGCAGAAGTAAATAATAATTGTAGTTGCGTGAGGGTACAGTGAAAAGATTGCTGTCTGCATCATTGGGGTGCCATAAGTTACTTCATCTGCCAGCCTACAACATGATTCCTGTTTGTTAATGACATATCCAGTGCATTTCTACCTAGGAATGTTTGAGCAATATTGGTTCAGACACACTATTTAGGTAATTTAGTAATTATTTTATCTGGTCAATGAACAGCTATACACAACAATAGTCACACACATGTTGAATCACTTATGTTTTAATCATTACAGTTCCATTAAACCTTTAGTCCAAAAGAGCTTGTATGTTCACATCTTATTACTTTACTGAGGATGATTCTGTATTATATTAATGTGCCACTAAATTTTGTTTTTATAGTGTATGCCTGTTACGGAGTGCCCGTGAACCCCACTAGAGGGCACTCCAATATGAACGGTCTTTTGCTTTGTGTTCACTCAACCTACCTTGTTTCACTCTTGTTTGTGTGTCAGGTTCTAATTGGTTCCATTGTTCCATGTGTCTGTTTCCCATTGGTTAGTTTTGTCATGTGACCAAACTTCCCCCCTGTGTTTGCTGATTGTTGTTAGCCTGTAGCATGTTCTGTTTAGCCTTTAGCGTTTCCATTGTTCCTTGTTCTTGTTTAGTTTCTAGCCTTGCCTTCGTGTTTTTGAACCTTGTTGCCTGCCTTGACCATTTCGCCTGTTTTTTCGGATTACTCTTTGGATTGCCTTGTTTGCTCCTGTTTGCCGTCTCTGACCCTGCCTGTCCTGACTACATCTTTCAATAAAGCTCTCATTTGGATTCACACCTCAGTTGTCCAGACCCACTCCGTTACAATGCCTATGATATGAGAGTTGGCCCACACAAAAGAGTTCTGTTTTTCCAAACAGATCACAAATGTGTGTTGCGTTTTGCTCCATTGAAAAAAAAACAGAACAAACAGCAGAACCGCTGCGTCACAGAGCAACAGTGTTTTGTTCCTCAGCGTTACATAACCAGTGAATGATTCAATCAGGCTATATTACAGGTGAGAACATTTTCAAAGGACCCCAGTAAATAAGCATTTTCTATGCCATTGGAACTTTTGTTTTTAATTTTTCTGGATTCTAATTTTAATGGGTTAATTAAATTTTAGTAATCTTAAAACATGTCTGATAAATTAAATGTATAAACTTAACATAAACTTAAACATATGTTAAATTCATGAATTAATTTTGTTTAAGTTCTTACTATTTTATTACAATTTTTGCTATAATAAATCCATATAGAATGTTTTATTTCAGAAATTGTATGTTTATTTTAATTTCTGTTTATAATTTATTAAAAAGGTAAAACATTGACAATTTAATCTTTCAAAATGTAATCAAATGAAAATTGACAAAGTGCTGTACAGCAGAGGTTTACTGTAGAAATTAAAACATTATTATAATTATTATTAAATATATTGTTATATAATCTACTACTACTTTGAGAACTACATTCTACTCTACAATTGTAATATATTTGTCACAATTTCAACTAAACTCTTCTGGGTTAGAGCCTTTCGATTCAGCCTGAGCCCAACTTATTTAGGCACCTAGGGCATAGCTTCAGGCCAATTTTTACGGCATAGCTCACAGTCGGCTTTAGGCTTCACCTTTTTTTTTTATTATTTATTAATAAACAAGTGTTCTCTGCTCAGATGGGGAGTCAGGGTTGGCTTCATCTTTGCACTGACTCCAAATCTCCGCAGCATAGGCTACAGTGGACATGTAGAATGATGTATTACTCTTATCATTATGAGCAAAAATGATGGCGTATTTTAAGTCGTTTCTACTGTTAATAGGGGGAAAATGCCAGTGATGATGTCGCCACTTTCATGTCATGCAATAAGCGTGCTTTAGCTTCCACACTCTGAACAGCAAGGCTGTTCTTGGCCTGCCAAAACAAATATGGTGCAACTCCCTCAGTGTGAAGAGGTGGAGGAGATTGGTGCAGGCTCTTCTGCTTTTTGCATGGCGGTCAGCGCTATTGGCAGCTGCCACATCCGCATAAAGCCCCCAGCCTCCAATGCAGGAAATTACTCCATTCAGTGCTGCTCCAGGCCGTGTGTGATCACAGGAAAAGGTTCTTGGACATCTGTGTTGGCATTCCTGGATCTGTCCATGAAGCAAGGGCCTTCAAGAACAGTGCCATTTAAAAATGAATAATTAATGATGGCTTAGAACCTAATGCAGCATCCATCAGCCCATACCACTTCCGAGATGCTGCTGTCAGTTTGCCTTCCTCTGTGCTGAGCCCTGACTGTGACTCTTAAGATCCTATAACATGTGTGCAAAACACTTGCAATTAGTTAAATATCATGTAATTAATCATTTACATTTATGGAAAAATAGATAACAACAAGCAACATCACATTTACTTACTTTATATTTTTGCTTTAAGTTTTCCCATTTTTGTTATTACCCATGCTGACGCAACTGTTCCAGGGTTTTTTTTCATGAAGGCTCTTATGTACCCAAAAGAGAACACGGTAAAATATATTCAGTTATTCACAACAATATCAATGAAACATGTCCACTGAACCTAAACACAGAACAGGTTTGAATAAGTTAAAGCTAATAAACAAGCAACACAAAAATAGTAATATCAAAATTGAAGATATTATCTTATTTAGCTTTTTTATTTTTTTTCTGGGAGAAGCATCTGACAAGCATATAACAGAGAATTGTGGCCTTCTCAACAAACTGTTGCCTGGTGATTTAGTGTTAGCGGACCGAGGCTTTGATATTAAAGACAGTGTGGGAATGATGTGCGCAGAAGTTAAAATTCCTAAAAGTTAAAATTCCTTTAGTGAATTCCATTCACTAAAAGCAGATGTCAACTCGATGCCAAGGATGTGGAAGACACATGTGCTATTGCACACCTTTGGATCCATGTAGAAAGGGTAATAGGTAACTTACGCAATAAGTACACACTATTACATAACACAATACCAATTAGTTTGTTGCTTCCCTGTAAGGAAGAATAATTGACCCTTCTTGATAAGATGGTTAATATTTGCTGTATTCTAGTTAACATGTGTCCAAGTGTTGTTGTAAGGCCAGATGAAACAGAAAAGTGTGCATGTTGAATGCCAAAATGACCCCAGGAGAAATTATTGGTTTTTATTTGGTGTGTACGAGTGTGTGTGAATGTGTGGTACCATCCTGAGATTGTATGTTTGTATTTGGTGTGTGTACCTTCCTTAGAATGAACATGGTATGCTATTTGTACATGAAATACTTCAGATGAAAATGGATGACAATTTGATAATTAATTTTTTTTTTTATAAAAACAATTTCATGCAAAGTGCTATGTTTAGTTTCTTATGCTTCTTGTGTTGAACTACTTTGAAACACTGAATTTCAAGTAACACATTTCAAGTAACAGGTTAATACTCTTTGAATCAAGTAAAACATTACAAAACTGAGTAGGCTTAAGTGCAATTCTTTCATAAACACCAGGCACTTCTTTTCTACTGCTCTCTTTCACCTGGAACATGAGGCTGCATGTCCTTAGAGTAATATTTTGCCGCAAGCTCCGGGAGGCACACTTTCTTGAAGAAATCTTGTGCTTTCTGTAGAGGGGGTTCCCAGAACTCCTGGTCTGGAAAGACACGCACCACACTGAAATCATGTTCAGTCCAAACAACAAGATCACAGTGGTTTGATTTAGAGGTCGACCGATTATCGGCCCTACCGATTATTGGCGCCGATATTAAGCATTTTCACGATTATCGGAATCGGTTATTTTCAAAACCGATTTGCCGATAAAAATAATTTATTTTTGAAATGCGCTCTTTGGCTCCGACGCAGCCTGTCAGAGCTCACCACTCTGTGCCCTAGAGCAGTCTCCGCCCACCGCGCATCAGATTTGTTGGAAGTCGCGAGTCCGACCAATCAACTCCAAGGCTGAAGGAAGTGAAGACACAGACAGAACGCGCTTGCTGGAGCTGCGTGCAGCAGTAATCACTTGTCTCTCAAAGGTAAGTCAGCAGCAGAAGTTGATTGTGTTTTAGTAATTCACAATCCTTTATGGTGAAGTTGCAAAAACACCTCAATGTTATCTTGATTTCCCGGATGCGGAAAACACGGACGGAATCGCGGAATCCAGTCATATAAATGGAATGTACTGTATACTGTTAACACTAAATGCCACGGAATTTTTCAAAGTTTGGATGAGTCATCAAAGTTTGGATGAATTAATCAAAAGTAGGACCGTATACTAGAGGTCTGCATTCCCGCGGACTCGACCAGATTTTTTGCGACGCGGGAATAAATTTACAAACAAAACGCGGTAGCGGTCGGTAACTCTGGTGTAATTTGGACGGGAGCAGGCGGTGTAATAATTTCCTTTTCCCGACGTCCTTTCTGAACAGCATGTCTGTCCTTTAGTCTTTGGCTTTACTCATTCTTATAGAGCACCTGTACGGCCTGCGCTCATGACTGTTATGCACGCATGGACTGTGCACGCAGGATTTGCATAACGGTCATCAGAGCGGGCTGTACAGACAGAGGATGGCACATGGCAGAGCAAAGTGTGGATGCGCTGTCCTTGAAGGACGTTCAGCTTGGACTAGAAAATGGTCAGTTTACTGTTAAGAAACCGACATCTATCATTTAGTCTATTACTACTTGTTGTTGTATTTATATATATTTTCCTTTGTGGGAGAGACGCTGAAATCGACGTCGGGACATTTTTTCGTTAAAAGTTATTTAATTTCGTCATGGCTACAAGCCAACGGATTTGTTCTTTATTGTTATTATTAATATTGATGTTTATTTAATATTGTTATTATTAACAGTTCTCAGAATTAAAGACATGTTTGAAAGCATTCAAAGAAAGTTCTTGTCAGAGCTCTCGTTATTATTAATTATGACAAATTTCATTTTTACACTAGACACATATCGGTTCAAAATATCGTTTATCGGTGCATTTGATCTGTAATAATCGGTATCGGCATCGGCCCTGAAAAACACATATCGGTCGACCCCTAGTTTGATTGGGTGACAAAAATCTGTGTCTGGATCTGTGTGTATCTGGGTGATCTCTTTTCAATTGAAGGTTGTTTGAGGACAACTGGAGACAAAAGTCTTTGTCCTTCATGTCCAATGCCTGCTGGATGCTGCAGGACCGATACTTGAAAGGACATTTCACCTCCAGGCAGCCCTTCCCACAGCAATCACACATATTCAGCATTCATGTGCTTCTCACAGGACAGCAGGACAGCAGACAGGTCACTGGCATTTATGCTTTCATCATACAGGGATTTTGCCAGGCATGGAAGTAAAGCAGAGGATGGTGCAGCAGCTATGTGTTGTGCGTATTGTGCATAGTACTTCTTCATTCCTGACAAACCAACGGCCTTGCTATGGTGCAGTAACATATCAAGTAGTGGTGATAAATCTTCAAGAGTACCTTAAGGAGTTTTCAGTTTCTGTGCCCAGCTCCTTATGGCTGGTGCTGTGGACTGCGTATTTATTTGCTGGTCTAATGTCTTCCTTTGTGCAACTGAGGAGGTGTAGTCGATCCTATATCCCACTTCTGGGTGAATCTTGGTAAAGTTACTGGGCAAAACCCACTATGCTGGCACGTCAGTAACAGTCTTTGTGGCACAAATTCAAACCGTTACCTCCAACTTAAACAACAGAGCACCTACATGAGTACAGGTCACAGCTATGCCTGCCATGCAGGTACAATGGGCACACTCCACCTTCCCAGCGCTGCTCACAATGACCCAGGGCTTTAGAGGAGGCTCATTCAATCTCTGTGAGTGCATAACCTGTGTACATACAGAACAATAGTAAATGAAAAGAGCAGTGAGCACTATGTATATATATATATATATATATATATATTAGTTATACCAGTTCTACCGATTGCAGAGAATTCTACCACCACTCACAAAATTTAGTCCCACCGGCAGTCGCAGTTGTCACACCCTTTGGACTGTTTTGTGTGTTTTTCCCCAGTGTATGCCCTTATTTGGTCTTCCTGTTCCGTTTCTAATCATCACGTCACTGTTTGATTGTTCACACCTGTCTCCCCCTTGATTAGTCTGTGTATTTAAGTTTGGTTGTGTTCCACATCTGATCGTCAGTTCTTGTATTGTCATTCAGTTACTAAGTCTCATACGTTGTGGTTGCGTTTGATTCCCTGCTGTTTCCTGTCCGTTCCCTGTTCACGTTTTGGATTATTTAATAAAGTTACGTGTTCTGGATCCCCTCACTCCTCCTCATCATTCCCCGCAAACCACGCCGTGACAGAATAACCGACCAAACAAAATGCTCTGGGCTGAGGATTTCCTGATGAGCATTCAGCAGGCGGAGAGACCGTTGGAGCAATATGTGTAGGAATTCCTGAGCGTTTGTCACCTGGTGAGTTGGAGCGACACCATGATCAACGCGTGTTTTCACATGGGGCTAAATTCCAATTTCTTTGTTGATGTGAAAGATTCTAATCTTCCCCCCATTTGTAAACACGCGGCCGCTCCAGCTCACCACCAGCCAGCATCCTCCACGTGCTGCTCCAATGAGCTCGCTCCCTCCGGTCCTCCCTCGCTCAACCCCATTCTCCATAGCTCCTCCCTCATCCTCAGCCCAGTATGCTGCTTGTATGGCAGGCCAAATATATATTAAGGACAATAAGGATGTATGTGGATTATCTCCTGTGTCTCCGCTGGTTCCGTCCAGCTCTCCTTCTTCTCCGCTGGTCCCGTCCAGCTCTTCCAAGCCTCCACTGATCCTGTCCATTTCTCCAGAGCGCCCTCCAGAACCGGAGCTTCCTCCAGCGCGCCATCCAGAGCCCGAGCTGCCTCCAGTGCGCCGTCCAGAGCCCGAGCTTTCTCCAGAACTCCCTCCAGAGCCGGCGCCGCCCGAGTACCCTCCTGTGCCGGTGCCTCCCGAGCACCTTCCTGTGTCAACGCCTACTAAGCCCAGCCTTCCTGTGTTCTCCCGGGCTGACTATGCCCTGAGTTCCCCCAAGAAAATTTTGGGGGATCAGCCATGGCCGGCTGGACTGTGTATGCGGCCATGGCTTCCCTATCTCCCTGACCCGCCATGGCCGTATGAACTCTGTGCTCGGCCATGACTTCCTGAACTCCCTGACCCACCATGGCACCTGGGACTGTATGCTCCGCTGTGGCTCCCCGAGCTTCCTGACCCGCCCTGGAGGCCTACCTCCTCTCCCTCCTGTGTCTGCCCTGCATGAGCATGAGGGCGCCCACCCTCCCTCCCCAGTGTATTTGTTACGGCGCGAGTCGCGCCTTATGGGGGGGGGGGTAGTGTCACACTCTTTGGACTGTTTTGTGTGTTTTTCCCCTGTGTATGCCCTTATTTGGTCTTCCTGTTCCGTTTCTAATCATCACGTCACTGTTTGATTGTTCACACCTGTCTCCCCCTTGATTAGTCTGTGTATTTAAGTTTGGTTGTGTTCCACGTCTGATCGTCGGTTCTTGTATTGTCATTCAGTTACTAAGTCTTATATGTTGTGGTTGCGTTTGATTCCCTGCTGTTTCCTGTCCGTTCCTGTTCATGTTTTGGATTATTTAATAAAGTTACATGTTCTGGATTCCCTCGCTCCTCCTCATCATTCCCCGCAAACCACGCCGTGACAGCAGTCTGGAGCCCTGTATATATACACAGTACTGTGCAAAAGTCTTAGGTCACTAGTATTTTCACCAGCTAAAAAATGGTTTAAAGTAAGTTATTTCTATCTTTTGTTGTAGTGTGTCAGTAGGAAACATCAGTTTACATTTACAAACATTCTGTTTGCCATTAATTGTAATAATCTAGTGAGATTTTTGTTTGCACAGGCAGTCTGACAACAGCCAGTGCTTCACACAGACATCTGATCTCACCACCATCCAGTCTGTCTCTGGAATGACATGAAGAAACTGGAAAAAAAAAAAAACTGAGACAGACTAAATCCAGAAGAACTGTTTCAACATCTCCAAGATGTTTCAAATAACCTACCTGCAAAGCAACCTGAAAATCTCCGCACAAGTGCACCTAGGGCAAAAGCTACTTTAAATGCAAAGGATGGTCACATCAAATGCTGATTTATTTTAGTTAATAGAAGTTCATTGATAAAGAAAATCTATTTATGACATTGTTTTTGACAGCATCCTCATTTTATGTGCCTAACTGTCTAAAAATTAACAGTACTGTAGCTTTGTAGGTGTAGGTCTCTTAAAGCAATAAAAAACAAAAACAAAAAAAAATCTCTGAGCATGGTAACATCAGAAGAATCTGTACATAACGATCTTGTAGTCACAGATTCACGCATACTTTGTACTATGTAAAAAGGACATGTTATATCTGAGAAACAAATTATCGTTTAGCACATTATAAAACTCTATTTGGGAACAGAGTATTAATAATAAACATGATCTAGACATACTTAGACTCGTAGCTTTCATCGTGTTACAGTGTACACTCATATCACTTTTATATTGTATTTTGTTTTATATTATATAGAACATGAAAACTTGGTCGCGTCGTAAGAAATTTAGATACAATGAACTACATATATCATTTTCAGAATGAAAATGTGCTAGTAAATGTTCAAGCTTATGTCAAAATAACACGTTAATTAAAGAAACATCACTTACTCGTCAGACTGATCTCTTCCTCTGGATCAGCTGCGCATCGCGTTGTGTTCTTCATCTCAGGTGAATTCTGTGTTATTCCTTTCAGCGCGTTTTCTTTTTTCTGAAGGTAAATTCTGCCATTCCTCTCAGCGCGTCTTTTTCCAGAAACGAACAGTAGCCGAGATGAACTTGATGAATTGTCAAGCTTTGTTTACAATGATGTGGGCGCTAACACGCCGCGCCGCACACGTGGCTATTTATCATATCAAAAGCAAAAGCAGCTCGTGGGCGTGATCACATTAAAAATAATTAGCTCTGAGGGAAAAACTAGGCATCACGTTGGTTTCACACGGATTACTTTAGCACAGAATATTTGTTTCTGATAAGACTTGATTTGTTTAAAAGTAGAGGTATCAAGCTTTCTATAGATACATCTCTCCTGTCTGTGTGTCGAGTATTCACTGAGTTTAGGTTCAATTTATTGACGCATTTCTAAAAGCCGTTCGCGGAGACAGTGAAGACTGAGAAAGCACCCTGTTTATTTTCTTTAATTTAAAGAAGCACACAGTTCAGTTGTTATTGTGTGTGCACAAATAAAAGTATACACTTAATGGTTTCCAATGATGTATAACACTTACTTGTGTGACCAAAATCAACAGAGTATTTTTAGTGTCTTTCGCACTGATCTTAAAAAACGTGAGCTGATCACGCCGGACATCGACCCCAGAGAGTTAAAGAAGAACAGAGGTAATGTTTTGGAACGGCCGAGTCAAAGTCCAGACCTTAATCCAATTAAAATGTTGTGGAAGGACCTGAAGCAAGCAGTTCTTAGGAGGAAACCCATCAACATCACAGGGTTCAAGTGTTTCTGTACTAAAGAATGGGTTAAAATTCCTACAAGTCATTGTGTAGGACTAATCAGCAGTTACAAAAAGTGTTACCTGCAGTTATTGCTTCAGAAAGGGATCACACAAGATACTGAAAACAAAGACAACATCCACTGCTAAAACTCCCCTTGTCTCTTTCCGTCCCCTCTCGGAGGCAGAAGTATCCAAACTTCACCTCTCCAGCCATCCTACAACATGCCCACTAGATCCTATCCCCTCTCACCTTCTCCAAGAAATCTCTCCTACACTCTTACCAGCACTTACACACATCATCAACACATCTCTCCTCACAGGCACTTTCCCCACTGCATTCAAGCAAGCTCGGGTAACCCCACTGCTCAAAAAACCTACATTAAACACTTCACTTATAGATAAATACAGACCTGTCTCTCTCCTTCCATTCATAGCAAAAACACAAAAACAAATTGTTTTTAACCAGGTAACACTATTTCTCACACAGAATAAAAACTGGATACTAACCAGTCAGTTTTCAGGAGTGGCCATTCAACTGAGACTGTGCTACTGTCAGTCACTGAAGCCTAGCGGATTGCAAAAGCTGATTCCAGATCATCAGTACTCATTTTACTGGATCCTCCTGTCCACCCTCTCATCTATGGGCATCACAGGAATTCCACTTCACCGGTTTAAATCCTATCTCACAGGCAGGTCTTTCAGGGTGGTCTGGGGAGGGGAGGTATCCAAAGCACATCATCTGGTCACTGGGGTTCCTCAGGGATCAGTTCTTGGACCCCTCTTCTTCTCCATATACACTACATCACTGGGGCCCATCATACAGGCACATGGCTTTTCCTACCACTGCTATGCTGATGACACACAGCTCTATCTTTCATTTCAACCAGATGATCAAATGGTAGCTGCACAGATCTCAGGCTGCCTGGCGGTCATCTCGGCATGGATGAAAGATCATCACCTACAGCTCAACCTGGCAAAGACTGAGCTGCTTGTCTTCCCTGCCACTCCGACTCTACAGCATGACTTCACCATCCGGTTAGGTTCATTAACAATTACCCCATCAAGTTCAGCCAGAAATCTTGGTATAATCTTTGATGACCAGTTGACTTTCAAAAACCACATAGCTAAAACTGCTCAATCTTGCAGGTTTGCATTGCACAACATCAGAAAGATCAGGCCCTTTCTAACGAAGCATGCTGCACAACTTCTTGTCCAGGCCTTGGTCATGTCTAGGCTGGACTACTGCAATGCTCTTTTAGCCAGGTCTTCCTTCATGCACAATCAAACCTCTACAAATGATTCAGAATGCAGCACGACTGGTCTTCAACAAGCTCAAAAAGGCCCATGTCACACCTCTCTTTATCTTCCTGCACTGGCTGCCTGGTGCAGCTTGCATCAAGTTCAAGACACTGATGCTTGCATATAAAGCCACAGGCTCACCGCCCACCTACCTCCACTCACTACTGCGTATCTACACTCCCTCCAGAAGTCTGAGATCCACTAGTGAGCGATGCCTCGTTATACCGTCACAGAGAGAGACAAAATCACTTTCCAGAACCTCCCTGACAATTTTCAAGCAACTGCTGAAACTTATCTCTTTTGACACTATTTGACTTTGAGAATCTAGATGATCCTAGCTTTTAGACATGCCGTTTATTGTATGGCAAACTGCTAGGGCATGGTCTGTGCAGGCTTTATCCGTCTTCTCAATAGTGTTGGACACATTTAGGTTCGGGTTGTGCCCAAAGCAGTTTAACCAGGGCCAGCCTAAACTATGAGCAGCTGCTTTTATGTTGGCTCCACTGGAGTAGTGAGACAAAACATTTTATTCTTTTCTAACTGCCAGTCATTTAGAGCCTCCTGCAATGCATTGGCCAAGTTAGAGGCAGTGTGGTCCTCTGGCAAAAAAACTTGTTTGACCATTCTGTCAATAAAATGGACAGTCAGTGATATGTAAAGGGGTAATTGTTGTACTCGACCACATGTCTGTTGTAAGTAAAAAAAAATCCTGCTGAAAAGACCTGTTGCAGCTCATTTCAGACACAGGTGTAGACGCATGGGACAGCTGTTTTGAAAAATATACACGCCCTGGCAGTTCATATTGGCTGTCGAGTGTGGTCATGAGGTCTGTGAATGATGAAATGCACCATTTATTGATGGCTGAACCAGAAGAGTTCTAGCTCATCCTCCAAGGCTCTAAGGCTTGCCAGGCACGGCCGCACCGGCCAGAAGACAGGAAGGTGATGAGAGACGAGTGAAGAAAAAAGCACAAGGCAGGTCACTGGTGTGAGGCCTTTATTTTCTATCGAGGTCACACCTCTGGGAAGTCAGAGAGACAAAAATTTTGGAGGGAAAGTTTATGACTCTTTGTCTCAGAGCATGGTATTTTGCATATTTAATTCAATTAGGTGCTCATGCAAAAACTATTAATTATTCTTAGAACACTATTTTGTTGCACAGGTATCAACATGTGATATACATTCTCATTTAAATCATCCAAAGATGAATTCAAAAAGACCAAACATGATGTATGTGAGGTTACATTAACGTGGTCTATCATAACACATGCATAAAACAGTATACAATACAAAGGACAAAATATAAAAACAGTAATAATACAAAATTACCTGAGAATATGCATACTATAAAGGTCAAAGAAAGGTTTTTTTGAGTCCATTTCTATGGCATTGTGTCTTTCCTATGGATAAAT